>NW_005842573.1:739791-755250 GCF_000455745.1 Alligator sinensis | reverse complement strand
TAGCAGCACCTGTCTGCTAACCTCAGGAACTGCTTCTGTTAAGAAGTTTGATTTCTTTCATTTAATAAGCATCAGTAAGGATCAGAGACACTGATATGTTGCAGCCCTCAGAAATAAAATGGCTTTTATCAGCAGGTGCAAATATTCAAACAGGTCAGTTTTCCAATTCTGGATTCAAGCTGCAATACACATACTTGCAAACAATCTAATTTTCCATGTTCCCTCACCTCTGTGACATAAGATTAGTGAACTTCAGATTGCTACATGGGAGTTGCACCTGGATCTAACAACTTAGGTGAATCCTTTTTAAAAAAGCATGAATAAGTATTGGGGAAAGGAATTTCTACTGACAAAATGCCCTGGGAAGGAAATTCAGTAGGTTAGAACAAGAACACAGTATAACAATATCTTGCTTAACAGACACAAGTTAAATACTTAACCTAAATGAATCCATTGTTAAATCACCCCATTCCAAACATCAAAGAAATTATAGAATTCAGAAATGAAGATTTCTAGGGAAGACAATACATCTGATTTTTTTTTGATATTTCAAAAACCTAAAAAGGAATTCCTCCAACAAGATGTAGATTTGAAGAACTGCAAATACAAATATAATAAAGTAAACAGAGAAAGCCTGAGATATAGTGCTACAATATCATATGGCATGTTACCCTTGGAGAGATCCAAATTAAAACCGATGACCTACACTAGACACAGCATTAGCACAAGTGGTAAAAGGACATAGGCACAACGTGGAACGTACACAATGCAGAACGTGGCAAAAATGAAACCTCTGTACTATCGAAGTTGGGCTAATACTCAATTTAGAGACTTGTTTGGACACAGTCAGTCTAAAACATGTAAAACAATTTTCAAAATCACTTAAGTGATTGAGGACACACTGATGTCATGGCAATGGTAAATCCTGACCAGACTGTTCCTGAATATGCCCTGCACACTGGCTGCTTGTGCAAAGCATGTTTCGAGCACACAAATGGGTGTGGGTGGCTGAAGGGTGCCAAGATTTGGGCATACACTTTAAATCTAAGTTCCATATACAAGATGACATAGGTGCAATAAGGCTTGTTTTGCAAAGGTACTTAGGAGCTTATAGATGCAAATAAGTAAGTAAAGCACTTTGGCTTTTTTGTAAATCCCACCTAATACCAAACCCCCATTGAGTTTCAGTGATGGGTGTTTGACATGTGTAGGAGCTTTCATAAATCCCACCACATGCCTAGCTATACCTTTGCAAGCTACCTTGTTCTTGCACATATCCACTTTTTAAAATCTGGCCTGAAGGGGTGCATCCCGATGAGTGCACACATGCAGTTGGCAGCACCTCAAATCCATTTGAGAAGCCACAAACCGCAGGTGGTGCACGTGCACACATTCATAGATTTCATAGATTTTTAGGGTCAGAAGGGAACTCAGTAGATCACCAAGTCTGATCCTCTGCCCTGGGCAGGAAAGAGCACTGGGGTTAGATGACCCCAGCCAGGTGCTTGTCCAGTCTCCTCTTAAAGACCTCCAGGGTAGGGAGGCAGGTAGTTAGCAGCGCACTGGGCTTTTTTGACACTGGGAGATCCTGGTCAAAAAAAAGTGGCTGATAAAAAAAGTGGTGCAGTTCACATGGCAGCAGCATGTGCTGCCAGAAATGGAGCCTGGTTGGCTACAGCCATGCTCTAGCTGCTGGCCAGGCTATGAAAAGCCAACTTGGTGCGGCTGCTGCCCCAGGAGGCTACCAGGACCCCAGGTAAGGCTGCTGGGGCCAGCACAGATGCTGGTCCCAGCTTCCCTTACCCTGCCCGGGTCAATTTGCCATGCACCAAAGTGTGCATGCAGGGGTGTGCCTTGAGACAAATAGCAGCAGCACAAACATGTGCCCCTGCTATTTGTCCTATGGGAAACATGTGCCCCTGCACATACACACTCTTTGGGACACACCCCAGAAGTTCAGTCTTCATTGAAAGTCATTTTAAAGGGTGGCCAAAACTAGGGGTCTCAAAATTGTCTCATTTGAAAAAAAAAAAAAGAAAGAAAAACACAAAAAAGAGAAATCTACTAGACCCAATAACAACATGGTAGGACCTTTCAGACCGACATAACCTTCTTCCTAAATCTGGAATTATTAAGTAGATTTTGTCTATAAGTAAAATAATATAAAATCTGGGTCGACATCATGCTAAGAAGGGTGTCCTGATGCATTTACAACCGTCATGCTGTTATGGCTCCATTGACTTCGAAAGGGGACAGCTGAAGATTCTGCTGTTATCACAAGTCAAGCCCTGCTCTCATGGCCAGTTACCATAAGGTAACTGAAGAATCAGGGGCAAAACCTGTTCTCAATCTGGACAATTTGAAAATGAGTGGGAACTGAATTTGTATAGTTTTAGGGCTCCAAATTACCTGTGTAACATAGTCTCAGATTGAATGAGCAGCTTCCTAGGAGACTGATTTTCATTTATAATAAAGACCCCTTTTTACCATTTTTATATATCAAATATAAAGTCACTTAGAGGTCCCTTCACAGTGCCAGAATGATTCATAAAGGTTTTAGCATGAATAAGATTATATTCCTAAGTATATGAACACAAAAGAGATAGAGTAACTGTGCTGTGTATTTACTTTAGATCTTTTTCTCCACACTGCAGGATGTGTGCACATATGTTCACCTTTTGCAGGGAAACTGATTGTGTATTCTAGTGTATGTGTATATGTGCACATTTGTTAGGATACTGTTTTTCTTTCCAGGACTTCCTTAATGCTTATCATATAGATCATAATTAATAGCTGAGGGAGGCAGCTAATACTGCTTTGTCCTCATAGACCAATACAAATAAAGACAATGGTAGAAAATCAATAATGTCATTAGGTCAAGGGCACTTGATAGTGCAGAGCCAATAAATGCCTTCTGTCCATATTTACACTGAGTAGCTGTTAAAAAATGAGATTTCAAAAGCCATAATCTCTGCTCATGTGAAAATCCTGAGCCTTTGTGTCTGTGGAAGTTACTATACAGTACATATTTCTCCAGTCAGATTTCTTCTGTCACTGCATTTAGACCATGAAGTGCTTTTGCTGCTGATTTGGCTATTATGGAAGGAAAATGACCTGTAAAGCTGTTTGGAAGAGCTGAGCATTTTGCATATATTATAGCAATGTGAGACATAAAGAAAAGTGGTAAGAATGAAGTTTAGTAAAGACGGTACAAGTAGGTTTATTTTATATATTACAGCAAGGACTTCATAATCTTGTAAACTAAAGGGGAACAAGTCTGTCAGGGTAAACACTTGAAGTATTTGAGATTTGCAGGATCAGTTAGAAAAATATTTCCCACCTGCAAAAAAAAAGTGCTTTCAAATGATAAAAAACTAACCTTACTAATTGTATTTTCAGATGTCTCTCTTGTACTGCCCGTGGGGAGGTGGGGGGAGCTAGTTGTGCATGTGTGTGTGTATGTGCATGTGTGAAGGGATGCCCCACAATTTTTGCATTCCCGTCTTTCTTACCAGCACAGTGATTGCCCCTCACTACTAGAATTTATCCAAAGGGATCAGAGTAGAGGTATAAGAGAGAGTGGAGCCTCAACCCAAGCCCCCACCCTGGATTTCTATGCTGGCAGTTGAGCAGGTTCCCTGTATGTGGGGAGCATCCTACACACTGTGCCTAGCAGGGAGCACCAGGATCACACCCACTCCCAGACATCTCCCCAGAATGATGCAGCTTCACCGGTGTCTAAGATATAGTTACATCCCTATCACTTCGTGTACATCTTTCTGTGTGTTCACTCTACTCCCTGGCCTGAGCCAACTCCAGAGACAGGGCCTGTTCCCTATCAGAGATCATTTGAGAAAGACTGTTCTCTCAACATTTCTAGCTCAAGTAAAAGACATTGGGATCAGCATCCAAGCTTCAGTGCCCTAGGGAAACTTTAGAGGTCCTCCCTCTATTCCTGTTAGCAGATCACACCAGTATCATGTTAGGTATGTGCAGAGTAGTGTCAATCTCCAAAGGCCTGATCACAAGCTCAGTGGTGTGAGTGGGAATCTTTCAATCCACTCCAACGGGCTTTGGATTAGGCCATATATCTGCACACTGAGCCAGGAAGATATACAGGTGCAGGGGTCCATGAATAGCAGCAGGTTTATTCCCACTTTGTGCCAGGCAATTAACTATTTCACTGCTGAATGGACAGATGTAATTGAGCCATTAAGAGGCCTTTTTCCCCAATGGCTTTGGTCAGAAATAGAACCCACATTTT
Organism: Alligator sinensis; assembly: GCF_000455745.1. Taxonomy (NCBI): domain Eukaryota; kingdom Metazoa; phylum Chordata; order Crocodylia; family Alligatoridae; genus Alligator; species Alligator sinensis. The sequence continues at coordinate 750,986 of NW_005842573.1, read as the reverse complement.
TTTTTTGAATTATTGAGTTTTATACCTTAATCATATCACCACAGCTGCTCCCCTGCTCAGAATCATTGCTAGAGGATAGATGAGAATGTCTGATTTACAAGAATTAGAGAGCTTTTTGTTGTTACTTTTATTTTAGCAGCTTTCAATAGCACCACTACAGTTAAAGGGCTGTCAGCATTTCCATTAAAAAACTTGATTTTCAGCAGTTTATACCTCAACTGTAAAAATTCACTCCAGGCTGCAACTGGGCAAACAAATTCTCAGCTGAGGAGCAAATTGAGTTTTTTTGTTTGTTTGGCTTGGGTTTTATTTATTTCATGAATTTAAAAAATAGGTTTGGTTATTTGAAAGTTAAGTAGATATAACTGTAAAAATGGGGAGATACGCAATTTAAACTGAATAAAAGGGCTTTCATTTCAAAAGGAAACTTTGCAAACAAACTGTAGCAAACTATAACATGATCATTATTGCCTGGACATTTTAAAAATCAAAATAAAATGGGAAAAGCTACTCAGATTTAAACACTGTTTTTTTCCAATCGGCAACAAAATTTAACTTAGCAAGTGAAGGTGTGTGCTTGGCTAACTGGATAATGTATAAACTGAAGCTGTAGAGACAGATCCATTTGTCATCTGAACTGGAGGCAAGCAAGGATGCGTCATCACCCCAACTCCAGTCTCCATTTTTTGGCAGTCATCCTGGTTCTCATTAAGGACCACCTTCCTTCTGGAATTGACACTGAATACTAAATGGATGAAGGACTCTTCAATCTGGGTTGTGTTCACTGGAAGACCAAAGTACTCAAAACAACCATCCTTGACCTTCAGCATGCTGATAACTCCATCATCCTAGCGCACATTAAAGAAAACCTCCAGATCACGCTGGATCTTTTCAGAGAAGCCTACCAAAGGGCCTCTCTCTCAACATCAAGAAGACTGAAGTGTTCTATCAGCCTGCCCCAGGCTATGAATGTGTCTCTCCTCCCCAAATTACCATTGAGAGAAAGACCCTGAAGATAGCTGAGCAATTCCCCATCCTCAGTAGCCACCTCTCTAAGAAAGTGAATATTGATGAGGAGATCCAGCACAGGATCCAGTGCACAAATGTCTCTTTTGGGAAAATGCTTCAGCATGTCTTTATTCACTTTGATCTCTGGAAGGAAACCAGGATCCAGGTCTACAAAACAATCATCATCCCCATGCTCTTCTAAAGATGTGAAATGTGGGTGACCTACTGTCAGCATCTCAAGAACCTGCAGAAGTATGACCAACTATGCCTCCAGAAAATCCCATCAGATGGGAAGATTACTGCACAAATACCATCATCCTTGCTGAAGCCAATGTTACCAACATTAAGTTGGTGATCCTCAATCACCAATTTTGCTGGACTGGACATTATGTGCACATGCTTGACTTTCAATTCCCAAAACAAGTGCTCTATTCCAAGCTTAACTGTGGCCTGAGATCTCATGGTGGCTGGAGGAAACACTACAAGGACATATTGAAAGCATACCTCAAGAAAATGGATACCAACATCAAGAGCTGGGAAGAGCTGGCTGCTGACTGACTCCAATGACGCCACAACTTCAACCAAGTGGCAGCCCATTTCAAGGTAAAGCATTTTGACCCTGAAACAAAGAAGAGACAACAGAGGAAGGGAAAGGAGAGGAATCCAGCCTGCAGCCTACTCTCTCCTGCAGAAAGACCTTTAACTTCTGCAGACAGATCTGTGGATCTGTGGCTCAAGGACAGGACTCTTTAGTCATCTCAAGACCCATCAATAAGTTACGGTCAAAATCATCCTCAAATAAAGGGATTGCCAACAATGATTTGTACAATTGAAGATAAGCAAGAAAGATAAGTTTAAATAAGTGTTGAATGAAATTAAACCTATTCTTCTCCCCCCCAAAAAATCATTTCTGCATAATTTACCAACTCCTCTTCCCACATTTTTCTTCCTTCCCAGTCATCTCCAATACTTTATCTTGGTGGCCACCTATTTTCCAGATAACATGCTGCAAATTGCCAGTATATTGTGACTTCCCCTTTTACTTGCATTACAGAATGTAAAATGCACATACTATGGGAAATATCTACCAGTGGAGAGTGCCATTATGAACACTTTGTTCACTTTGAATACATTTTGCACATTTTATTGTGTGTCCAGGTACTACATGTGGTCTCAGAGTGTGGGGTTTTAGGTCAACCTCCAACTTGTCATAATCTTTCTTTTTGCATTGCTTAAAAATTTAAAAAAGTAATCTGAATATGGGTCTCATCAGTTTCAATGGGAGTTACAAGCATGTATCTGAAGTTAGAATTTAGCGCAGTGCTTTTCAAAAGCTAATTTTACACTGCATAACTTTTCCAGTTTGTACAGTTTACATTATTCCATGTAGGTTCCATTTATTAATAAACATGGTGTTAAAAACAGGTAGAAATTCAATTTGTTTTGTCAGATGTGTATAAAGCACTTCACAAAACATGCAGAATAAGGTATCAAAGAGCATACAGTTTAATTCAGGGCAGTCCAGCTGGTGGCCTGCAGGCTACATGATGCCCACACAGAATTAAATTGCAGCTCATGGAACTCCAGTGGTAGCTTGTCTGTGTGGCTGTCACAACTGCTGTGGTGGCACATCTCCGAAGCCCAAGGGGTCAATGTTGGTGCCATTTGCCCCAGTACTCCATTACCTGACACTGAATTCAAGGTCTTCAGTCACCACTGGCGACTCAAATCAGCTGCAGAGGAAAAAGGGGGAGTGAGAGGTGATGGCATTCAAGTCCCAGGTTCTGGAGCCATGGCAACGCAGCATCTCTGGCAGCCAAGATGTCACGCTGTCACCCCACTGCTGAAGGTGGGTCATCCAGTCCCCGAGAATCCCTGTGGCCCAGATCTAATCTGTAAGGCCAAGTTGCAAAGTCCTGGTTTAACTCAAGCAAACTCAATGTATGAGAAAAGATTTCCTCTTCAAGAAGAAATGGAGGGGCTTGGGTGCAAGGACTACCTTATAATTAAAAGCCTTCAACATACAGTTGAAAGAACTGGATTTTAAGAGGCCTGTGAAGGAGAACACTTGTTGGATAAGAAATGGGTAGCTGTTTGAGACACGGGGTGCATATATACACATTCATTTACCCCAGGCTAGATTTACTGTGCAGTAAACTACTGTGGAGAATGGGTTTTGGGAGATTAGGGAGCAGATTTGCTCCCAGTTCCCTACAGTTCGGGGGGACTAGGGAGCAGATTTGCTCCGTTCCCTACAGTCCTGCAATGTGCCCCTGCAGCCACCAGAGGGAGCTCCAGGCTCCCCCTGGGGGCTAGCCCAGCAGCTAGCAGGGAGCACTGGGCCCAGAGACAGTTGTCTTCTGGCCAGTGGATGGGCTGCCTGCTGCTGGGGCGGGGACAATGTACTCCTGCCCTGGCAGCAAGATCTGCCAGTGGGGCAGCTAGCAGCTACCTTGCTACTAGCTGCCCCACTGGCAGATCGGGGCAGGGGGCTGGGACCTACCTCACACCTGCAGCTCTTTCCAAGCCCTGTGCCTCAATCACCCAATTGGGGCATGAGGCTGGGACCTGCCTCTGACTGGGACAGTTCTCAGCCAGCCCCGGCCTGCGCGAGGAAGTCTTCATGTGCAGCCTGGAGCTGGCTGGGAACTGTCCTGATCGGGGCAAGTGGGGAACTATCCCCATGGGTGGGGAACTATTCCCATGCAGTGAGCTCCCAGCCCCTGCTCTGCTATCGCAGCATTCAGCCTGGGGAGCTTGTTCACAGTCCCTGCTCTGTGATCAGAGTGGGGGCTGGGAGCAAGCTCCCAGCCTGTTCCCAGCCCCAGGTCCATGATTGCAGAGTGGCTGCAGGGAACAAGTTCCCCAGACCCACTCCACAATCACAGTTGGGGAGTGGAGGCTGGAAGCTCCCTGCTGCAAGGGCAGAAATAAAGATCTCCCAGTCCCCACTCCCTGATCAGTCTTGAAGCAGGGGGCTTGGAGCTCCCTGCTGCTGGGGCAGGGGGACATAGTCTCCACTCCAGCTTCTATGGCAGAGCCCACCCCAGTAGCAGGCAGTTATCTCCAGCCCTCTGGTGGACAGCTGACCTGGAACAGATTTTGCTCCCAGTCAGGTATCTACACAAGTGATACAGTGCTGTTACTAATCCTGAGTAAATTTTCTACTTGCATTTGCAGGTAGCAAATTTACTCAGGATTAGGGAGATTTACTGCAAAGTAAGCACATACACATGTAGACGCATGTAGACTATGGTAATGCGAAGTTAAGTGTCTCAAGTAGAGGTGCCCAGGGAGTGGCATAATAGGAGGGTTGAAACTGATAGTGGGAGAATAAGACAAAGGGAGCTCTTAGATGAAGAATTGGGTAAATAGCACAAACAATTATTCAAACATCTTAATTAAGTCAAACAACACGTACACTCTTTACGTTCACTTTTCCTTGAATGCAAGTGGAACTGTTATTAGTTTGCATCTGCATTGTTCTGAAGCCCAAATAGGTTTATCTATTCCCTGCTACCCTAGGTATAGTGGCTTTCTGTGTTTGCTGGTAAAGATATTACAAAGCTATGACACATTATCAGAATTTTTATAGTCACTGGCTCTCTCAAGGAAAGGAAATAAAAAAATGACATGAGCATGAATGGCAGTGCAGAGAATGAAAGAAACAAATTTAGGACAGAGAGGGGATAGTTAAGTACTGGAAAGATCCCACACCTGGAGATCATTGTTCCCGGCCTTGTGTCCATAACACTAAGCAAGCTGGCCAAATGTTGGTGCCAAATGTCAGCAACTGGGGACAATGGCATAATGGAAGCTGCTATCTCCAAACTAAGGTTTCTTCTGCTTGTGGAGGACATGAGATAAAGAAAACATTGTATGGAAGACTTACCACAACAGTTCCCCAGGCTCTCTTCTTCCTGGCCAGAATCCTAGCCTACAGCAGTTAATCAAGGGGAACAGACAAGAAAAGGCAACCGAATGCTGTATCATCAGTACCAAGCATAGACATGCAGGAATAACTTGTGAAATGGTTAGTCACTGACAGTGCCACATGTACGTGAGATATGGAACGTGCACAGTTTCATATATGGGTTGGAAGAAGCACAGAGCAAAACCCCAGATCTTGAATTGAACCCTATCACAAAGGTAGTTAAATAAGCCAGACAAGACTCTATCTGCAGCTTTTGAAACTAGAGTTATCCATGCACACGTACATAATTGCTTGTAATTTATAAGTACAACTATATGACTATAAAGTCTGTCAGGTAGCCAATATTTCTAACTTCTTTATTTTAGAAGGGATTTTGGATCTAGGGTCTTCATACGCAGACAAACTCAGTGTTCTTTTATGTGCAAAATCAGACAATGCAAATTTGAAAATATCCTAAAATTCTAATATTGCTCTCTTTCTCTCTCTCATATTAAAGTATTCCACTACCAACTCTTTGACAGAACTCTCAAAAAATGTCTTCAGGTTGGTTCCCTTCATATAAAGTTAAGGTCATTTAATGGATGGAGAAGAAATGTTTAATGTAGCCATAATAAGGAGCAAGGGTGTAGCTGAGTAATTAACTAGGCACAAAGCTGTCCCCTTACTCTGAAAAAGAACAAATCTGTTCTGTTGGTGATGGTGGTCGATTCTGGTTTTTGCATTCAGCTGTAAAAGCAGCATACCTTAACTTAGTATTGAGCTAAACTACAACAGGAAATTTGCCCATACTTCCGTGAATACAAGGTACATCTTTTTACTTCTTTGAGAAGGGTATACAATATCTTTTCAACATACGGATTCAGCTCTTGATTTTATTTCATTTGAGTTCTAATTCTTTATTTTGGGCAGCATTATCCTGGGCTGCAGTTCACTATGCTTTCTACAACCCTGACTTTCAGTAGTCACACAGATATGATTTGCTTGAGCTGGATTTATCTCAAGCTCTAGCCACTGCAGTCCAATCTGATAATATGTGCAGACAGTAGACATCGGAAAATATGTCCTTCTGTAAACACAATATAGGTGAACCTGTTTGTCAGGACAGAAAGGTGCATGAAAGGACACTGCACTCAGTGCCCCAAAGGGAAAATATGATGTACTATCCAAGGCAGGGTATTAATCATTGCTGATATTTCTGGACAATAAAGTAAAGTAATCCTTGTGAACAATCTCTCTTCAAGGATAAAAAGGGAAAATAAAGAACTAGCAATATTATATGAGATGGCATAGCCTGACAGTATAAAGCTAACGGTGTCTGAAAAAATTCATTTGGAAAACAGCTTAATAATTGCTACATGGTTTATTGCAGCTGAGGTAATTTTTCCTCTAGTTGCATCAGGGTCATTCTCTTGCATGCTCCACAGACACCCGGGCTCCCCGTAAACTTGGCAAACCTGTAGTAAGTGAAAGCACTTGTCCATTTAGTCTCACAGAGTTCACAAGGTTAGATCATTTTTCCCGCAGAAGAGAAAATGTTAGTATGATTTCAAAGCCCCCAGGAACTGGATGTGCAGACAGTGATATTGTTACCCACTCCTACAAGATACCTGAGCTGTTAGATGTCTGATACGTGGCAATATCATGCAATGAAACACAAACTAGGTGACAAGCACAAGAGCTACATTTTTAAAGAGACATGCATTTCATTTCAGAATGAATGCTTTGTACTAATGTGGGATAGACATTTATATAGGAAACTTTACCTAATGGCTTTCACATCAGAGAAGCCTTCACAAGTTCTGAAAATTTTAGGAGCACAGTGAGACTTTGTATAAGCTCCCATGGCACCATATCAGTAGTTTCCATTGCTATGAACCTAATGGAGAAAATAAGAGTAATGACTCTTTCTTCCCTGACAGCATGTGATAGGTATGCACTAAAACTGAAGGAGCTGAGATGTTTCTAAACACAGCAGACCAATAACAAACCAAAGCTAATTACCAAAAATAATTTAGCACAAAATAAATTATTGCCAGAAGTAATTTTATGTTACACTCCACCCACCCAAAATTGCTGAAAATTCCCTTGTCCCTCAGTGAAAACCAATTATTCATCATCCGCTCTTGACAGTTATGGATTTTTATCACTAGAAACCTCTAGCTTTCTACTCCCCGGTGAGGCAACAAATCCCAGATGCTAAACAAACAGACTCACTCCTCATTGCCTGAATGGGACAGATTATTACTTTCCAAGGTATTACAGATGAAGCACAGTTTCAATTTCAATTCACCTGACAGGTAGAACAGGTTGTCCCCTTTTGGACAAGGTTCAAGGGGCAGGTCCGGTGGGGTGCCTGGGTGAGTGACCTTGAGTGTTGGAAGGGGATGGAGAGTGCAAAAAGCCTTATACTAACAGGAGCTAGTCATGGTTGCTATCAAGGCACAGGGGCACCATTCTCCTCATGCCCACCTGGATCTGGCTGCCTGTTGAGGGAGGGCGTGGTGTACTCTCCCACAGCCTGATTTACATTATAAAATGTAACCATATGCAACCATGGTTGACAGCAGTCACATGTGCTGGCCCAGGGCTGAACACAGTCTTGTGCTAAGTGTAGACAGGTGGTGTTTAGCATCACATCAGCCAGCGTGATTGAAGTGTAATTAAAACGTCTGTTGACATTGATGGTCGCACTTGAACAGGGTTGCTGACAACCACATTCAGACAGCTTAAATTAATCGTGCAGATCAAGGCTAAGTTATGGTGCAGAAAGGATGTTTTCCTTCAGATCACGGTTTAAGGAGGCTCCTGGTAGCAGCATTATTCTGGTCTAAATAGTCCCTATTTGTCCGAAACACATAAGGTTCATGCACATGTTGTAGTGCATATGCACTGACTAATATTCACCAACATACAGTGAAGCAGCAACAAACTATTGCTATTAGCCACCGCCACCCCCTAGTTCTATTGCTGGTAACAGTGTGTGCTGATGATACATTGCAAAGTGCCTATGTAAGTGTGAGGGCTTTTGAGAGTAGGTCACTATCAGCACTCCTTCACTAGCTGAAGCTGACAGTAAAGGACTAAGATACTATGCATCCTTCTGCGCTCTCCCCTTGATTACCACTGCACATGTTCTAAAAGTCTTTATTCCCGCGGGTGGACAAATTTAAAGTACCACTACCTCTGCCACCCATAAATTTGTGAATGAGTGGACAGTGCGAGTTACCAGTGTTGTCAAGAGGTGCTATTCAAGCACTCTGCAAAACTTTATATATATTTGTTTTGGTTTAAATTTTTTATCAAATATACAAAATTAACGTGGCAAACAGCAAGAGGGTGAAATATTTTATAAACAGATTTACCAACAAAAAAATACCCAAGCTACTCATGTTGCTGCTAATGTTAGAATGTCTTAAGAATGCTTCTCTAACACTTTTCTTTGTTGTCTAATACAGAGTGCAGTGTAGTACGATTTAATTTGAGTGTCACCATAAAATGCGGTGTGCAGCACATGAAATGTTAATGTAATGCATAAATGTGCAATTCAAAAAACAAGGTTATGTAAACAAACAAGTATTGAATCGATGGAATATTCCACAGTTTGCAAGTGCCATTAGGCACAAAAATAATGGATTATTTCACCTATTCAAACTTTGATTTGCCTCCGTCTCCTCGTATCTTTTATTTTAACCAGTAATCAGGGTACAAACACAGCTCTGCTAATCTTCATTAGACCAATCACAACATTATACAAATTAATACATACTGGACCACATTTCCAGCAGATATACATCAACATAACTCTGTTGAAATCAATGAAGTTACATCAACATCCCTCAGCTGAAGATCCGGGGCTATTCTTAAGAGAAATACCAAATACAGCACTCCCAGTAGAGAACTACCAGCACTGCTCACCTCTCTTATACTGTGCATGAGTAGATCTTGTAAACAACATGGAAACCTTATTTTTCTAGGACTCATGCAAATTTAGGGCCTTGTTACACCTTACGCTGTGAGCCACACCAGCATTGACCAGTGTTAGAGCTAGCTTGGAGTTTGGAGCAGTCATACCCTTAGTCTATAAACCTTCTCTGACTGTCCCCATCCTGCACAGCTGTAACTTGCCATGAGAGGCCTGGTGAACAGGGGTAGGAGCTGTAGCTGTAGGTTGCCATTAGAGGGCTGGTAATCCAGGACAGGTGTCTACCCATGCTTTATGGGTGGGGCTGTGAAGATCCTGGGATACTGTAGGACTTTAACATAGGTGGCACATCTGTAGGGAGTGGCCACAATTTAATGCGACAGGAGCTGAGTAATGTGAATCAGAGATAATCCTGCCCTGGAGTGGCGCAACTTTGAGCCAGATAACAAGTGCTTAAAACCACTTTGGGTGTTAATGTGCAGACAATCCAGGGGTTCCAGGACCACCAAAAATTACCATGTAACAAGGTCCTTAATTTCAAAGCACATGGGTCCATACATTTCACATTGAGGCCGTGTTCCAATAAACTACTGCATTTCAGTTGGTTTCATATTAGAATGACACAAACAGAGCCATATATTTTGCATGTTGTCTATACCAGAAAGCTCCAGAAGTACATTCACTTCCAGATCTCCCAGTCAGGAAAGATATGTGCACATCATAGGCTATTGGCCTATGATGTACTGGCAAAAATGGTACTTTGCGTATTGCTTTCCCAGTTTCACAGTTTGTATTGTTTCGCATGTAAACTTAACTTTCTATTATATTCTAAACTGGAGTGGTATTATTCTCACCTTACAGCACAGGTCAGGGGTGGGCAATTATTTCAGCTGGAGAGCCACTCACCGAGTTTTAGTGAGCTGTCAAGAGCCATAAGGGTAGCCACGCTCCTTGACAGGTGCCCCAGCCCCTGGTTGCCATCTTAGTACTTGAAGTCCCACCCCTAATCCCTGACCTTTGCCACCAAAAGTCCCTCCCTTTGGCCCAGGAGTACTCCTTTTGGGAAAGTGGGGGAGGAGTTGCCATCTTGCAAACAGAAAAAAAAAATCATATACTAAAAATTAAACATCTACTATAACACATCAAATTTTTTCAAAAAATATTTTTGCCCTGATTTATGTGTTCGCATAGTGTATATGATGATTGTTCTGGTATGGTTCTGGGATCCAAACAGCTTTCCTTCAGCAGCAAGTAAGAAATTCTGGTTTCTGTGCTTATGCTGATGGCAAACTCTTGTAATTTTATTAAGGCCAAAGTTCAAGAAAAAGATTCTCAAGGGAAGTGAAGCAAAGATGTGGGTGTACATGGGACAAAGGACCAGGCCACAAAGAGTTAGGAAGACACCGAGAAAATTTATAGACACTGCTTGAACAACACTGTGCTTAACAACACTACGTTGCAAGTATCATCATTGCATTAGCTATGTTCACAGTCATGTTTGAATCAAGTGGAAGCAGAGTTAGGCCAATGTTGAGTGCCTATAAAAATTCCACCTAGTATGATTTCTAGTTACTATCATTTTACTACCATATCATGTAAGGGAAACACTACTAATATAATTAGCCCATTATTGAAAGTGCACCACATACAAAATTCCACCAAGATTACCAGAGGGTGAGGATGGTCCAGTGATTAGGTCATCCACCTAGTCCAGATTCAAGTTGTTACTCTGCCATGGACTTCCTACTTCATTTAGTCTCTCTGTACTTCTGGGCTCCAAAAATGGTAATATTTTCTTATCATACAGGAGAATAAATAATCAAAGACTGTAAAGGATTCAGGTACTATTGTAATAGGGAGCCATATAAATACCTAAGCTAGAAGACACAGTTTGGATTCAGAAGTGCTAACCAGTCCAATATAAATTAATTCTCACAAAAAGAAAGCACCACAAGAGCAAAGTCAAAATCATCCAGATATACCAATGCAAGCACACTGGACAGTTTTTACTTTAGTTAACACTCTTCTATAATAATGAAATGAGGTGGAACCATATTCAAAAATCTATTGGTGAAAATTACAGTAAATTAGTTTGATTTTTTTTTTAATTCTAGTTCAAATAATAATTAAATGCATACTTTAGTTTATTCTAGGGCAAAATGAGACCTTTATAGAGGGACATGTGTAACTGAAGGCAGCATAAGCTGTAACTGAACACCAAGTCAAGGTATGGCGTTTAGATAATTTTGTATTCTCCCTCAATTCAAAATACATACAATAATTTTGTTTGTTTTTAATATTTGATTTGGTGAATAAATTATAAATTTACAT
>NW_005842573.1:714993-739760 GCF_000455745.1 Alligator sinensis | reverse complement strand
TAGGGAAAAATGACAGAAAGTAATTTTCAGAAATTTATATAAGCAAATTAAAAGAGCCAAGGAAATAGCCAAAACTACTTCAGCTTTCATGTTTAGTAATGCTTCAGTGTTAAAATATTAAAATATTGTTAGCACATAATACATATTCATAAACTGAAAAAGTATCCAATCAAACTATACTATTTAACCAGTGTGTGTTGTTAACAATTAATTTTTCTCCCCCTCCAAAAATTAATGGAAAATATTATGTTAATAACAATTAAGAGAATGTAAAAATAAATGTAATGCTATGTGAAATGGTAGATCACTGTCATATTTTCTGGTTGTCAGCTACCTATGACAAGCAACTCATAAAAAATGTCACAATATTATGTTAGTATTACTATTATCTGGTGATGATGATTTCTTGATCTTTCTAAATGCCTTAAAATCTTGATTTCCACAATTACATTGTGTAATAAGTATTTTTTTCTCTTAGGTCCTAATTGTCCTAAACATTTTATGTATAAGAACATAAATGGTTAAATTTTAAAATAAACATCATGACTAATGTATTACCAAATGATGTTTAGGACTTCATTTGGGAGCAATTAGATGGAAACCTAGCCACTTATTCAAGAGCCTAACTTTAAGCACTCATTTTTATAAAATCCTCTCCAGTGTCATCTATCACAATTATTTTTTTTAATTAACAAACCCAAGTTAAATATTTACACATCATGATGAACCATAATCAGATCTTCCAGCCCTAAACTTAGGGCCTTGTTACACCTGATGCTGTAAGCTGCACAAATATTGATGGGTTTTAGTAGCAGCTCAAGTTTGGAGCAGTCACACTTCAGGCCAGCAGGAGCCTGGAGGACTGAAAGGTATGAATCCCCCCTCCTCCCATCCCAGGCTTCCCCAGGGCTCCCCAAGTTCTTCTCAGCCCCGCTAGGTTCCCCCCTGCCTCCTGCCTCACACTTCCCCGGGGCATTACTTACCCCGGGAGCAGGCAGGGTAGAGCTAACCTGCCTGCCTGGCCACCACTGCTGCTTTTCTGGCCCAGAGAGCGGCAGCAGCAGCAAAGACAGGTTAACCTTTCCCTGCCTGCTTCCCAGGATAGACAGCCACAAGCAAGCAGGGGGCAGTGCAGGAGGCAGTGAGCACTGGGGTGGGTGGAGGGAGATAGTGGGCCAGCAGGTGGGGTGTTTATATTAAGGTATAACCTACAGTGACTGCACCTTAGGGCCTTGTTAAACAGTAATTATGGTTGGGTCCTGGAGCTCTTAACCTCTGGATTGTCGACACATTAACACCTTAAAGAGGTTTTAAGCACTTGTTATATAGCTCAGTGATGCCACTTAAGGCAGGATTATCTCTGATACTCACTACCCAGCTCCTGTTCTATTAAGGTGTTGGTACTCCCCATGGGTGTGCCACTCAAACTGTAGTCCTCCAGTATCCCAGGAACTCTCATGCCCCCACGCACAGAGCAGGGATAGACACGTGTCCTGGCTCACCAATCCTCTAGTGGCAACTCACAGCTACAGCTGTCAGTCCTGCCACTTCTCAGCAGGCCTCTGTGCCAGTGGAGGACAGCCAGAAAAAGTTTGTAGACTAAGGGTATGACTGCTCCAAACTCCAAGCTAGCACTAACACCAGTCAACATTTGTGCAGCTCACAGCATAAGGTGTAACAAGGCCCTCCGGCCCTTCCTTGATTGTGAGAGGTTGTTTAGATTCAACTCTCAAGTTAAGTTTGCCCCTCTGTTCTGAAACATGAATGGACCTATTTTTACCTTTGCAGAATTAAATTGATACAACAAGGTATATCAGGCCTTATTTTAGTCTATCTTTCAACTATGTAGAAGGGCGTACTTCATAAAGTAGAGGGAAACTTTCTATATTTTTATGATTAATAGTATCCTGGTGGTGATAATGGTAATATTGGTAGTGCTTAATAACTTAGCTTCCATCCTGATATTCCAAAATGTACACTGTGGCCCTGGAAACAGAATAGAGCCTGTGTGGAAACAGAAAAGAGCCTGTACTCTTGCTTTCAGGAATCCAGAATATATTCATATTAGATTATATATATATATATATATATATCCTGAAGGGGAATGCTGATGCAGCTGCGCCTGCTCTGAATTTGGTTTTCAAGCCTCTTGTACTTCTAATGCTAAATTCTATTGCAAGAAAAAAAAATTGAGCAGGCTTAGTTCTCAGGGGCTTGCTTTAGGCAACTCAGCTCATAGACAGAAGACCAAATTCTGCCCTCAGTTACAGCCATAAAGCTCAATGACTTAAAAATGCAGGATCACCTTTTGTGAGGTTTCACAAATTTTATGTTCATGGGCAGATCTAATATTTTGGAAAGGGTTGTGCAGGACCAGTGACCTGTACTGCAAGGGTGGCTGAACTCCCGTTCCTGTCCCCTTCAACACACACACCAGACTACACCACAGGAGTTGAGAAGTAGCAGGGGATGGAAGACCTTCAAGCAGCCAAAAGTCTATCCTTCACCCCACTTCCCCTCCATGCCGAGCTGCTTCTCTCTCCCCACCCCTGACACACACACTTCCTTTCTCATCCCCTACCTGCTACTGCCACTGTCCCCACATTATGGGGGAGTGGGTTCACTCCAGAGCTGCCAGACTGCTGAAGACAGCTGCAGCAGATAGCAGATTCCCTTCCCCATACCTGTTCCTGGGCTGGAAGGTTACAACCCTGGTACTGGGCAGAGAGGTGGGACTTGCCTGCTGCTACTGTACTCCCTGGCTGAGCCTGACTTCATGTAGAGCCCAGCTGGAGCTGGCAGGAGCAGTTCTGGTGCTCTCCCTCTCACCCTGGGACAGCTGAAGATGGCAGCAGTGGTGGGCAAGGAAGGGGAAGGGAGGATGGGAACAGGAGGGGACATGCTGCTGAGTGCAGAGGGAAAGCCAGGTGAGGTTATTACTTGCTTCTAGGACTTAAAAAAAGTTCCCAGTTGCTCCTCCTATGGCCTGGTTATCTGAAAGAGAGGTGAGTCCATGTCACTGAACCCCCCACCCCCACACACATGCATTCATACAACTAACAAAGATTGTTTTCAGTAGGGCTGGTTTGAATGGATACAAGAACAAAGTTGATGAATAGAATTAAGTTATGCAGGCTGAGTCCTTATAGTTGAAGAAGGGTGCGACTTATATTGAGTGATACACAATGAAAGTAGGTAACTTTGATTCTATTAGTTAAATTCTAACCTCTTTCAACCCATGTCTTCTATGATTTCCAAAGAAGTGAGACTCTAATTTGTAAAAGGGGGAGGGGAGGGGGGGAGAGAGAAAGTATTCACTTCTGCCCCTAGATTTCACAGTGCATGCTGCCTTCTCCTGGTCTGCTTGCAAACTGTAAACTTTTCCAAGCTGGAATTATCCTTTCTTGTATAAGACACACCTTTTTAGCGCTTTAAAGAAATAATATTTTTGCAACGCAGAAATTTTTTACTGCTTTGAAAATAATATCATTAAAATATGATGATGATAATGAACAGATAGAAAATATACATTCAAGGACTTGGATGCTTTTTCACTTTTTTTCCTGAAATCCTGCTGATTTTAATCATGATGCTCCTTCCAGCTTCCTCCTACCTCCCATATACATATACTATATTTCTAATTTACCCTTTTTATTGCTCTTGCTTGAAATTCTTTCCAATTTCAGTTCACCCTACACCTTCTTCTCCCAACAAGTTCAACAGAAACACTCTGGATTATTCTGATATTTCACTGTGAATAGTTAGTTCCAATCTATTTTTGCCCTGCTTACTCTGGAGGAGTCTTTGTATAGGCTTAGTCCCTTTTTTAATCCCTGTTCCATGTCTCAGATGTATTCATCTCCTGAGGAAGAGTCAACCTGAAAAAATACACCTAAAAGTGTTTCCCCTCATGCCCTGTAATTTATTTCTCAGAAAGCTGAGACATTTTCTTTCTAATAAGAGCACAGTAAATATACCTAAAATAGCAACATGTTTCTTTTTTCTTTTAGCTTTTCCACAATAGAGAAAGTTGTGGTTGAAATGAGAAGTGCCACTAGAACTAGCAATTACAGCGAGTCAGGATTCTTCCAGCAAAATGATTCTTCATTGGAAAGCTCTGTTCTCTGAGACACCAAAGGGTTTTACTTATGCATATGAGTTCGAATTAACTTCTGCCAAAACACAGGCAGAAACTATTCCTCCAATCATCTGGGCTAGGGACGGACATTTAAGTGATCAGAAACTGGTTTAAACCTGTAACAAAACAGATGTTCAGTGCACATAAACCAGTTTGAAAATGGCTGAAACCAGTTTGAGATAAACCTGTTTGACTGAAGTATCAGACTTAAATGATTTGCCTCAAACCAATTTATGCAATGCCTGTCCCAGACCCCTTGCTGGTTTAAGTTAAACCAGACTCCTCCAGTATCCTGACATGTTCTCTGGGCTGGGCAGGGCTATTTGCTCCATAGTAGGGCTGGGCACCCCCCTGGCTGCAACTCCAGCAGAGGCTGTGAGCTGCTTCCCCCCTCCTGCTCACCACTCCCTGCTAAGCAGGAATTTCCCCTCCCCTCTACTTTGCTGAGACGTATCTGTGTATTAGATAGCAGACCACATGCTGGCTACAGTCCGTGCTGTGACAAAGGCATAATCAACAGGTAGCTGGTAATATCCCTCTGTTGTTTTCTTAAGGGGGCGATAAACACTGAGTTTGGGATGATAAACACTATTATCAATTCCCTGCTGGGCTAATCAGAGCTTCCAGTCATGCCCCCTCTCAGCTCAGTACTGTTGAAGGGAACGGAGGGCTGTATTTCTGGAATGAAAGGAATGAAATGTGCCTGCATTTGTGGAATGAAAAGGAAATGTCTATCCACCTCCAAATTGGTTCAAGCTTTGCAGGTTAGACTAACCCTCAAAGACTGAATCAGTTCAGGCTCAGGCTTTTTGAATGTCTGTCCCTAGCCCTGCAGTTTGCTCCCCAACCCAGGTCTCTGGGATCCGCAGCTCCAGGGAAGCCCTGCTCTGCTGACTGCCTCAGGAACATCAGGACTCATACTTGGAGGTCCTAGGAACCATGGCTAGAGCTGAGGCTCTCAGACTTTCTATGTTTTTTTTCCTATCCATGGGAACCCTGAAAGCCTCACAGGTCTTCCAGACTCCCCACTCTGTGCAGATTGGAGACAGCCGAGGTACCTCACTGGAGTTATGCCTCCTGGGCATCTCTCAGTTGGAAAATACTGAAAGAAAAGATTTCTATTTCAATTAAACAAAATTAGGCATTTCTTTTCTGGAGAAAGCTTCTAAATATTTAGGTATTTTAAATTTGGGAGATAAACTTTTACAAAAGGTCAGAATTTTCCACAAAATGAAAATTGCAAATATTTGTCAGTAGCTCTAGAACCAGAAAGAACTTTTTAAGTGCCCTCGCTGAGCTTGTTGGAATACACATTCTTTATAAACTCAACTTCTGCTTTGATTAAGCAATCCTGTGCAAACCTATCCTGTGTGGAGTTTGAAGAGTCTGTTTTTCCCCTTCCTTTAATTAGTCTTTGAGAGCATTCAAACAGATAGTTCAGATAAATCATTTTCAGACTGGATTGTTTGACTATTGGTTGTTCATAAACATTTTTTCAAATGTTTGCATTGTATTTGTTGCATTTGGCACCACTGCTACTTCTTCAATGAATTAGAGTTTATAAATGCAAGAACAATTAATTAATACTTCTTAATTTACACATAACTGTAATAATAGCCACTACAAAAAGAGGCAGGCAGGCAAAGAGAGAGAGAGAGAGAGAGAAAGAACTTGTCCGATTCATATACATTTTTCTGTGCTCCATGATTGTCTGAATATTCACAAATAATTAACTGTATGAATCACTCTATCATAACAAATTGAAACAAGAAGTTCTACTCTCAGACACTTTTGTGGATCAGTTTTTTACTATTTGACAAGCTCCATATTGTTCTTCATAAGAATTCACCAATGCTCTGGCTAGTTTAGTTTTAAATGACTCAAACAATGGGGCTACACCACTTCCCTTGGGAGGCTATTTCACAATCTAAAAGACCTCACTGTTGGAAATTGTTTCTTGAAATACAGCCTAAAATGTTCCTTCCAAGGCAATCTTTCACTCTGGCATACTCTTGCTGCATTCTGCAGCATTGCCAAAGAAATACACACACACCTTACATGAGATGGTAAAAAATCTGATGGTGGAATTATGATGTCAGTTCAACAGCATTCAGAAAGTTTCCATGATAAGATGAAGGGATGTAATTGTTATTCAATTATTGTTATTCAAATACTATAAAATATTTTTGTAAAGTAGCAGACAAAAATGGACCTGAGCCTTATTAGATGTACATATAAACTGAACACCTTAGTGTTCAAGGTTTAACTCCTAAATTTGTTTGAGCCTTTAAGCCAATGAAACAGAAGGGAATCTAAATCCCAAAGTTTGGATTGCTAATTTCCCTTTGCCTCTGTACTAGAAAGACTACAGATATAGTTATAGGTGTCAATAACTGTATTCTAACATGCAATGAGAAGGAAAGAAATGACAAGAATCTGAAAAGACTAGGGCTGTGTGAAATTTCAATGGGTGTTTCATTTCGAAGCTGTTTCACCATGTTTTGAGCTCGAAACAGCGAAATTGAAATAAAGTGAAAGGCTTAGAAACAGCTTTGAAATGAAATGAGGGCACTTGAAACATTTCAAAAGTTTCAAAACATTTCGAGTTTTGAAGCTGGGCTTGCTTGCAGCTAAACAGAAATTAAGGAGAAGGAGGAGGAAGAGGAGGGAAGGACTGCTCTGATACTGAATGTGTAGCTGGCCAGTGACTGTGATCCTTCCCTGAGGTCCCTTCCAATCCCAGTGCTCTGGGGGAGGGATGGAAAACAGCATAAAAATGCATTGTTTAAACTGAGATTTTGCTGTGCCTTCACACTTACAAGTGACACGAGTTTTACTCTGAACAGTTTGAGATCTAGTTTCCCAGAAACCCCTACACCTATCTTCTTGAAACTTGGCAGGCTTCATGGCCTCATAAGTGGCTACCATCCCTGCAGTTTTCATCCTGTTGCGCTTTAACACACACATAAAGTCACACATGTAACAAGTTTTGCTTGTCAGCTGTTTAAGGTGCAGTTTCCCAGAAACCCCTCCATCTTTCTCCTTGAAACCTAGCAGGCTTTATGGCCTCACCAGGGGCTATCATACCTGTTGTTTTCACCCCCCTGTGCCTTCACACTTACAAGTGACATAAGTTTTGCTCTGAACAGTTTGAGGTACAGTTTCCCAGAAACCCCTGCACCTATCTCTTTGAATCTTGACAGACTTTCTGGTCTCAGCAGGAGCTACCATCCCTGCTGTTTTTATTTGAGCCAGGAAAGAAATGACAATCGTTATAGGCATTTTCATGATTCCCCATTACAGCCTACGGGCAAAATGTCGAAACACATTGAAATAGCATCGAAACAACGAAACAGTTTTGATGAAACAAAATGGTACAGTGCTTTTGAAACAGCAAAACCAAACACTGTCCCTTCGAAATGGTGAAATGGAAGTTGAAACGAAACAGTGCTGTTTCACACAGCCCTAGAAAAGACAACCCAGTAATATCATATAGGTATATTCAACACAAGAACTGAACGTCTGGGTTTATAAATGCATGAGAGCAGTGGAGTAGCTGACTAGCTCCCCTCCCCACTACAATATATAGAATAGAAAAAATAAATTGTTGAGTATATGTGATATATATTTAGATTGTGCATTAGACTTTAAAATCTGTCTAACTGAATGCATTAGCCCGTGTTTTCTGTTTATGTCTCTGGGATGCCATGGAAACACAGTGCTGCATCCTAATGGGTCTCTCCTGGCAATAAATAAACAAAGTCTTTGTCTATTCGTGTTTCAATTTCTTTTTTTTTTCATGTAATTTACAATTTCAGAAAGAAAACAGATTCCCCCCCCCATTTTTTTAGCTGCATAGTATATTGATGACAAATGCAAAATGCACCTTCTAGTGGCCATTGCTGATTTCTAAAGTGATGCTGCTAAAAGCAACATCAGAACCCACTGAATGTTGCCTATTTGTGTTGAACTGGTTAAGAAAATAAGAATGTGGCATATATAATTAAACCTTGAGACAGGGTTCTTTAAGTAAATTGCAGTCTAACCCAAAAAGCACTTAATATACTTGTTTACATTTAGAGCTGATATAAAACAGACATAAATTATCTTCTCTCCCCTACAAGTCTAAAAGCCTATAGCCCATTTTATATATATATAGTAACAATGTTCATAGCCTTTAAACTGCTCCTCCAAAGCAATGACACACCATAGCTTCCCCTGCTCCAGAGCTTATTAGAGCGACTGAGGCAATCATCCCCATCAGTCTAATGCACAGGAGCAAGGTGAAACTCTAAGCACAAAGTGATAGAAATACTGTGTATCACACAGCATCGGTTTGCCATCTGGCACCTGCTGTCCCTGTCTGAAATGAATAAAGTCATCGAGAGGGGATGTTGTGCAGTAACATGAGTAATAGAAAGACTGATAATTATCTGTGTGGAGAAGTGGGCAGATTTAATTAGGCTAGTCAAATCTGAATAGTCAACTGAATCCGAAGGCTGTAACCTCAGTCATGGAGGGCAGCCATATGGTGGCTCTCAAGCTTTCAGGTCAGGCAGAAATTCAACAGGGACCTTCGTAACTAATTTAGGCACTCAGCACCATGTGCTTGACATTGCATCTGTCAGGAGCCTCTCAGTCTGGGACTACAGTCAATGGTACTGATTGTAGGTTTTACATATACTAAGGGTTCAACCATGTCAAACGTGTACCCGGATCTGTTCCTATTTCTCCTTCCTTCCTTCCCCAGTGTAATGGGCACTTCAGGTATGGATAGAAGAGAGCAGGGGTGAATTCCAGTGCATAAAGGACTCTGAAAATCCTCAGCTGTCACAGAGCCCTAGGTAATCACAATGCGTTAGGAAGCCTTGAGATTGTTCAGGGGCTGTAGCTAAGATAGTCAGGAAGCTGCAGCTGGCTTCAGTGACAACCCCTTCTCCCTGCTGTGCCAAATACGAACTGGATGCAGGAGAGAATCTGTGTCGCTGAATATTATCTGAACGGCAAACAAGAGCTGCATCAGGATACTAAATGATTTTTACTGAAATGGAAACTCAAATAAACTATAGGCAAACTGTACACTGTTATAACAGAGAAATATTTTAAGTGAATGCAGGACACGGGAAACTTTTAAGGATGGACCCCCTTGAAAAATTCAGGGCTGAACACCTGATTCAAATCTGAGCTTTTCTCCCTGCAACTAGCAGAAATCAAATCCCATTTCTGAACACACACATGCTGAGAAAAATGATGCAAATCTAAAATCCTTCAGAATTCAGTGTTCAGATTTTGTATTTGGATTTGCCCATTATTAACAAAGTTTCACACTGCAAACTCAGACCTGAATCTGGGTCTGGGTTTTGGATTTTGACTAGGCTTACTGCTACTAAATAACCTATCTAACCTCTGCTGCCATCCTTACTTGATAGAAAACTAGGATCAAACATTCATTTTCCTTCCTTATTCAGGATATCGTCAGCCTTTTTTTAGTATTCTTTTTTCATCATGCATAGAACTGCAGACAGTTGTTCATTCAAAGTCAGATTTCTGCTGATCTGCCCAGAAGGGTCATGTTAATAAATCATTCACCCTTAAGAAATAATAAAATACTTAATGGATTTGTGATGTTACCTGAGAAAATTCAGAACCTAGCTCAGCCTTACACAGTGTACTGAGGAAACATCCATAATATCACAATATATACTTCAGAGAGAGCTAACCAAAAACTTAGTAGTGGGAACTGGACAAAATTCAGTGGATCCTTTTGACTGGTGGAGCTTGGTTTATTTGCTGCTTTTTTACGCGTGTGTATTTTTGACATGTTTAAGAAGAAGTTGACTCAAATTCCTTTGCACACAAAATTGCCAGTGTAGTCCGTAGATAATGGTCATTCTACTAAGGAGGGAATTACTGTTCTCATCAGTCTATTCCCCATTGATCAAAGATCCTTTGGTGTGACAGGGGTACAACTCATTCTCCAGACCTAGAGGGAAGGAGGAATGAGGGAAAAAACTTGATCTAGGAGGTTACAAACCTCCAGGAGTGGCATGACAAACGAAAAGCAGCAGAGAAGCTCGTTGCAAGGAACACCGCCAGGGTACTGCATAGACTGCAGCAGAAGCCAGGAAATCCTCCATGAAACAGGGTTTGACAATCAAACATTGGAGTCAGTTCAGGTCTGTGAAGAACTTGGGCAGAAGCAGCAGAAACTGGACAGAGTCAGTGCTGAGAGGGCCCAGTGAGGCACACCACTAAATGATCCTAGCTCAGAAATGCATGGGATCTTAGTTGCCTTTAACAGAAGAGTGGATTCGCTGGGCACCCAAGGTCCTCAGCCTGAGGGATAAGCTATGACCAAATCAGATGCCCAGATGAGAAATACGGTTGAGTTGTAACTATTTAAGATACTGTATCCGTTTTATTTGCAAATTTCCCCTTTCTTTTTAGCCCTAGTACAATGCACTTTTGTTTTAGCTGTGTCTCAGTAGTTAGGCCAACAAGGCTCCACAAGTGAAGCACCTTCAGTGCTTTCCTCCTAGTTGTGGTGCACCAAACAGGCAGCTAATAAATTGGGCATTGTTCAGAAAGCAAAGGAATTTGAGAGAGGCCTGCTTCATCCTGCATCTGAATCCTGTCTGGTCAGCATTATGTAACATGAACCTCAATACAACGCACACCTGGTTCCAGATAGCCCACACAAGGGCCTCTTTAACAGTACAGTTCCACACACTTTCTTTCCTCAGCTAAACATAACAACATGAACTAGCAAACAACATTAGCAGAACACAGAGTTTAAATGATCTTAATCAACCTATTAAGTAAACTAACCAGCAACTGTCTGTTTGAAATGCCTTGCCCAGAAGTGCTTTGCACAGTTGCATGGACTTTCTTAAAACATCATTTCTACTGTGGTCAGGACATGATAAGGTCATTAGTCTTGATTGGTGCATTAGTTTGATAATTCCATTAGTTCTGCCATTTTCCAGGATCACAGGCATCTCAGCCTCCTGCGGTTGTGTCTAAGACCTTTCTGGACAAAACAGAACATTTAGTGTCCTAAATGTGTTCTTATATAATGTCCTTATATTTCTCCTCTTCAGAATGTGAGTTGCCTATTTCTCTGCAGTGTGCATCCATCTGGGATGACAATTTTATTTGACAGTGAGACGTCTTATGATACTTCTTTTATAGCACAGAATACTTTGTACACCATACTTTTACTGTAAATATAACTGGGATTATTTTTAACATTCATTGTACAGCTTCAAAACATGATATGATTTAATAATGTTCATGTCAAATACTGCAACTGCCTGCAACAGCAACAGATTACAGTGGGCACATCTACATGTGCAAATGTTCCTTCAGGAATTTACTCTGAAGTAAACTCACCCTGGGCAGGCATCTACATGTGTGTGCATTTGGGAGCAGATTTGGGGCTGGTAGGGAGCACAGGGCCCAGAGAGAACTATCTCCTGCTAGGGGCTGGGCAATTTCTCCCTGCCCCCAGGAGCTTCCTGCTGCTGGAGCAGGCTCCAGTGGTGAAGCCCAGCTGGGAACAAAGCCCCCCCTGCCCTGGCCCTGGATCCTCAGTCACTGGCAGGGGGCTTGGAAAGAGCTGTGGGGGGGGGGTGGGCCCAAGCCTCTCTCTCACAGCTCTTTCCAAGCCCTGTGCCTCAATCACCTGATTGGGGCATGGAATTGGGAAAAAGCTGTGGGACTGAGACCTGCCCCTGACCGAGACAGTTACCAGCCAGTCCCAGGCTGCATGGGGAAATCTGTATTTGCAGCCCAGAGCTGGCTGGGGACTGCCCAAAACAAGACAGTTTTGGCCAGATTCATAGATTTCAAGGCTGGAAGGGACCTCAGGGGATCATCAGGGCCAGCCCCCTGCACCAGGCTGGAAAGAGTCAGGTGACCGTCCAGTCCCCTCTTTAAAAGTTCCAGGGTAGGCAATTGCACCACCACTGGAGGGAGCCTATTCCACCATCTGGACACTCTAACTGTGAAGAAGTATTTCCTAATGTTGATCCTGAAACAGTCTTCCAGGAGTTTGTGGCCATTGCTTCTGGTTTTCTCCAAGGGTGCCCTGGTAACAGTTGCTCACTGAGCCCTTGATGTATGCCCCTGATGTAATGGTAAGCCACTATTAAGTCCCCACTCAGCCTTCTCTTTTTCAGGCTGAAGAGTCCCAGGTCCCTCAGCCTTTCAAAAAGACATTCAAAAATAGATATTCAAAAAGCCTGAGCCTGGACTGATTCAATCTTCGCAAGTTAGTCTAACCTGGCTAGGCTAAAACAGTTTTGTAACCAGAAAGACATCCCAGAAATGCAGGCACATGCCTGCAGTGGCTCAGGCTACAAGCCAGGGGACACTAGAACAGCCCTCCCTTCCTTTTACACCATTAAGCTGAGGGGTGTGTGACCAGGCAGGATGCTCTGATTAGCCCAGCAGGGGATTGATAACAGTGTGTTCACCCCTAACTCAGTGTTTATCACCCCATTAAAAAAACAACAGAGGGACATTACCAGCTACCTGTTGATTCTGCCTGTTGATTCAGCATCAACTGTAGCCAGCATGTGGTCTGCTAGCTAATACACAGACACCTCTCAGCAAGGCAGGAGGGTGGGGGGAGGAATTCCTGCTTAGCCGGGAATGAGGCGGGGGCGGGGAAGCAGCCACAGTGCTGTGCTGGAGCTGCAGCCAAGGAGCAGAGGGGAGGGACCAGTCCTACTGTGGAACAGAGAGTCCCACCAGCTCAGAGAGTATACCAGGATGCTGGAGGTGTCTGACTTAGCTTAAACCAACAAGGGGTCTGGGACGCACATTGCATAAACCAGATTCACCCAAATCAGTTAAGTCTGATACTGCATTCAACCAGGTTTATCTCAAATCAGCTTCAGCCATTTTCAAACTGGTTGATGTGCATCTGTTCTGTTACAGGTTTAAACCAATTTCTGATCACTTAAACTGGTTTATGTGTAATGTCTGTCCCTAACCTTGGAGTTCCCTCTCTGATTCTTTAGGAACTGCTCTACACTGGACTGTGCAAAGGTATTCCTTATTAGGGGTTTACGTAATTTGGTTGCTACATTTTTACCTTGATGTAGTGCCATTGTAAATGTGTCATTGGTCCTTTGCCTAAAGTTTCCTTGTGCTTTTCCAGCAATTAAAATCAGGCCCCAGACTTGGTGACCTTTAAAATCTCAATCCAGATCCTAATTTTGCATATGATGTCTATTTATACAATGGATACATCATTATCTTGATTCCAAACGCCCTCAAATCTTTTACTGTTTAAAATACAGATCCAAATCTAAATTTTGTGGTTTGGACTATCCTGAATAGCTTACCATATATGTACATGGCATTACTATTCCCTCATTATCTGGCTGGATGCTATGACTTTTAACTTAATAAAAGAACAATCTTTTCTTCATTGCCATCCTCTGATTCTCATGAATTGTAGGTCAGTCATAGAAGTGATTCATTGTAATCCATAGAGTTCTCTGTTTGGGACTTCACACTTTGCTGAAATGGTTCCACATATAATGTCCGTTCCTGTTGCCCTTAGCCATGCCAATTAAGAGTCTGGCATCATGTATTTCATAGACTATAAACAGTAACAGACTGTTCTTTTCATGCAAATACCACATAATCAGAAAACTCTTGAACCCAAGCTTTATTTTTCTGTTCATTTCTTTGCTTTTTCCCCAATCACCCAAGCCCCCACAAAACACACACAACCCACACATTAATCTAAATGGTTCTGATGTCAGTGGAACACTTTAGATAAATAGGCTTTTCCTGTACTAGGATATTTTTCTTAGTCTCTGAAAACAAAAGGCACCATTCTACTGGTACGCTGTGTTTAACACCTTTGATACACAGGAGCAGATCTGTCACAGAAGATCATGAGATGCTTCTGACACTATTTGAAGTGCTAGCCAAAACTCTCTGGTCCTTCTGAATGACTCATCTCTGTGAAATGGAGCTAACCCAATGAGGACCGGAAAAAGGAACTTCTATTCTCCTGCCTAATTTTAACCAATTGTCAATTGCACTTGCCAGATTTTCTCTTCCTCCAAGGGCCACATGCCTAAGCTATTCAATCAGAGAGATTTTGTTGACTAGTTGAATCCTGTTCTATATTAATTTATGACACCCTACTGATTCTCTCAGTAATATGTTTAAAATATATACATACATATTCAGACATAAATTACTTAAGCCTCATAACCCTATCTTTATTCTACACTAATTGTCTGTTATCAAGCTGTGCTTTTTTAAATATGCCCACATCTGATCCTTTAAAAATACTTCTGAGACTTAAACAATTGATGCCAAACTGACTGGTCTAATTTCCTTCTATGTCTTTAGATCCTTTTAAAAAAATAATTGGGGTGTTGAATTAGTTATTACTCCATTCTCTGGAGACCTGCCCTAATTTTTTTTAAGTTTCTCAAATACCTTTCACTATTCTTTGTCTGCATTTTGGCATTTTGTACCTGGTCAGACCCCACAGCCCTTTAAAAAAAATAAATAAATAAAACAACCCACCATCAACTTTGAAATCACATTTTCCCAAATAATTTTCAGGCATTGTTGTTACTAACAGCAGCAAAGATGGCTGTAACTAAGATTTTATTTGTTTTGTGTAACTGAGGACAAGTTATACAGTCAGTTTTGGTTTCCCTTCTCCAGTTAATCATTTTCACCTGTCATTCATATAGATTTATAAATGCAACCAAGGAGAGAAAAGCATTTAAAGAAAATATTTCTAAATCTGAAAATGTGGGGTATTTGGGGGAAACTGTGTTGCTTATTATTACTTCATCTTATTTTTTAAACTGACTATATTTCACATAGATATTATCCTTTAACATGATGTGAACTAGGGGTCATATTCTCTTCTGCTGAAAAAGGTATGGACTTGAGATTTCCATAGAGCACCCCTGACAGGTCCACTGATAATACACTGTAAAAAGCCACCCACTTTGCTGAATGGTGCTACCCTCTTGACACACAGTAATTACATAGAGGTCAAAAAATAGACAGATTTGTTCTAATTTCTCTACACTTTTCCCTGCACAGCAATGATATTTCTCACCTGTTCTCACCTTCAACTTCTCTACTTTCCCCACTGACTTCAGTGAATTGGATCAGATTCTTTTAACACTATCTGGACTCCAGTAATAAAATAGACATAGTATCACATGGAAAATTATTAGTTCAACTGGAGAAGGGGATTAGCACTATAAACTGGCGAAGGAACTGGCAAGATAGGGGGTAGCAACAGCTTTTGCTCAAAAGCAAATTGCTAGGACAGAGAGAATTTACTACAGAGTCCCTCAAGATTTGGCCTTATATCTTATCTCAGATTTTAATTTAATGGTCATGGCATAAGAAGTCAGAGTATATTAATGAAGTGCAGAGGACTAAGTTTGGGAGGCATTTCCAATAGAATGGAGAATGCCTTCTCATGCAGGAAAAACTGGATCATCTTCAGGACTGGAGTAAAAAAATGGATTAAATGTAATAGTACAAAGCACACAGGGTCATAAACTTCAAAACTAAAACAGGAATTTCTGCTGTAAGTTGGAAGCTCATCAGTTGGAGAAGGAAGGCTTGAGTATAATGGTCAGTCACAGGCAGACTCTGAGACATCAATGCAATGCAATCCTGAAATAGGCAAATGCAGTACCTAGAAGTAAATCAGGTGAAAGATCTTCAGTGGATATAAAAAATAGTTATGTTGTTACACATGGCTTTGGTGAACACTCATTTGGAAATCTGTGGAGAATACTGTACATGCATGTTCAAGAAAGAATGGAATAGGTTCAGAAATGAACCACTAGGACCAGGGGCACGCCTATCTTGTGAAAGGAGGCAAAAAGTTTGCCTTATTTAGCCTGACAAAGTGAAGATCTTATTTTTCTATATAAATCCATCCAGGGAATAAATAACCGGAAGGGGAAAAGCTGTTTAAGTGAATGGACAATGGAGGCACAACAAAACAAATGGGTATAAACTGGTCATGAATAAATTTAAACTGTAAAGTAGATCAGATAAATTAGATACCATCAATAAGGTCCTAGAATGGCCTTCCAATGGGCATCCTAGCAAAAAAAAACACCCTAGCTGCCTTTAAGATGCAACCTAATATGATTTTTTAAGGAATAATATGATGCTGTTCGTTATGACAACAGAGAACCAGACTCAGTGGCCCAGGGAGGTTCAGATAGCCCTGAACAATTCAAAATGTGGTGCTTGAGACAAGGCCATTAGAACCAATGGAATAACTCTTTGAATCCAAATTTTGTTTCACCCCAAACATACAAGCATGGCCTATGTTTAAAGAAATTATAGTTTTAGTGCCACAGAATAGTGCATCTCTATGGATTAGAACCTTATCCTTTTTGAGATACCACATACCTATGGAAGATAAAAATATCGTTAGAGAATCAGGTCCTTGATTTCTATTTGTAATGTCAGAGGATTGTAGTACATTAAAAGGATAAAAATGGATTAATACAATTCATGTGTTTGACAAAACCTTGAGGAATTTATAAATAACATTGCAATTACTTGCTGTAAGTCTGAGGTGGCGGTCATTTCCTGATGAATGAAGAGCTACATGAAGTGAGTAACATTCAGTTGTATAGTATCAACTGCATGGTCTGCTCCTCATAAAATGCCCCAAGTACTGAACTTAAAAGAACAATTTACTTCTGAAGTGTTTCAAGTAACTGCAAAATTTCAGTTTGGATTTCTCCAGCACAAATTATTTTGCTGTTCTCCAGAAAGTGGCTTGGAGCTTCAGGCACTTTTGTTAAAGGTTTTCTTCCTTTTTTTCTCCCTGGTGACTTAAAAAAATTGAAAAAGAAAACTAAAGGTATTTGATCCTCCTTAGATGAAGTGTGCCGATGAACCTGGGAATATACCTATGCCCAAGTGGCAGGACAGAAGGGACTGAGAGGAAATATCTATGCTGTTACTTTCAGAAGATCTTACAGAGATTAAGGCATAAAAAAGGGTAAAAATATGGCTTCCAGTTGTTCACTGCAGAATAGATCAAGTGATTCTACCAGCATAGCATCCTTTTTACTCTGTAAAAAGAATGTTTGAAAGAACTAGTGAACTTCTTCAAACATGTACTGGAAACCTGGTATCTTAGTACCTTCAAGTCCAGCAAGTTGAGCCAGGGGGAAAAGAGGTCCCTTCACGTATTATTTTCCGATGGAGCCATTTCTTGAGAGCACCACGGAATGAAACAAAACCTAAACTGCCAGCAGTCCTTTTTTGAATAAATGGTGGTATCATATGGATTGCCTACAGTAGAAAATGACAGTTAAAATATCTTAAAAGTGAAAAAAGAAAGTGAATACCTCATACAATGCCAAGATCTTTTTTTAATGTGTGCTTGCCCTTTACAGTGTGTCAGAGTTGCAGTAAAAAAACATTGTGAGGGAACTTGAAATATAAAATCCTCTCTTACTATGCTCTGAATCCACTCTTATTCAGTACAACTAAGGATAGGAGAATCTGCTCTTCCATGGCAAGTCAAAGAGAGACAAGTCTGAAACTCAAGTGTGTCTATATGTGGGTCAAGTTTAAAATGATCATAACACCACCATTGCCACCTCTAAGTTTAAAACAATTGGGGAAGATTCCATTACCCAAAGCAATTTGTTTGGGAAGGTTATGAAAAATGGTGGCTACAACAGAAACTGGATTTAACCCATAACTATAACTTCGCTAGTAAAAGCACTATAGGAGTTTCTACTTTTTATGCAACTCAAGCTCCCTTGAAAAAATAACAATAAGAGAGAATTAATATATTGTGGTCTTTTTTGCCCCTTACAAATAAACTGCACAGCTCAAATTTGAATAGCCATATTCAATAAAGAGAGTGAAAACAAAGGTATTTTGAATAAGAGACACTTTTAAGGGATCCTTAAAATGTGAGTGGGAAAAGAGGCTAATTTTAACAAATTATTCATTGAAAATGATTCACTTGTCTTTGATGAGAGCAAAAAAAAAATGACAGCATGGATAAAGTTTATAGGTTTACTGGTGTCAGCTGAACATAGCTGTATGTCAAAAAGAATTAATGATAAAAGCAACAAGGCAGAATATTAAAACAAATATCTATGGGGATGAAAGACAACAGAGACTGCAACAGAAGAAAGAGAAGGCATGAAGAGAACCTGCTTCTAGAGTGCACCAAAGACTTTACCACTTTCCTTTATACTTCTTAATAAGAAATAATAATAAAAAAAGAGCATAAAAACAGGCAATACCAGTCAGTAGCTGTTAGCATGGTTACAGGATACAAAACATGTAGGTTGGGAATCATGGCAAATTCATGGCAATTCTATCTAGGTCTACTAATATGGTACCTTACTTTTACATGTGTTCCTTGCCAATGTTACCTTGTACTATGTTCATCTGTACAATGTTCCCTGCCTGTCTCAGCCATGCTGAAATACTGTTGCAAAGAAACAGTACCACAACTGACTGGCTCTCTCAGAAGGTAGTGTTGTTAATTCAAAAATAGCTCTGCAGTGTAACAAGAAAAGGGTAGGAAAGCCTGACTTCTTTGAAGTCAAACGAAGCTGGTCACAGATGTCACTAAAACTAGAATCTTATCCAAGGTATCAGCCAGTGCATAAAGTAATCAGCATAAAATCCAATATCTGCCATCCTTTGGAAATGCTCAGTCCTGTATTCTCCACCAACTAAAACTCACAGGGATTTATATAGGAACATTAGTTTGGGTTATAAGTAGTTAAAACGCTACTCATTCACCAGCAAACAGCAGGAAATTGCTTTTGATAAGCAAGTACAATATTCTACTTTTATATAAAGTGTGGGCAACTTGATATGGTGCCTGGACTGGTAGATGTACAGGGAAGTTTTCTATGGCTGTGGTACAGCATATCCAGAAGGACCTAACATTCCTGATGATAAAGAACTAAGAAAGTACAGTTCAGACCAGTATGTGACATTGGTGTCAACGAATATTAACCTGTGATCCCAAAAAACTCAACCTCTTGTGAGTGAACAAGGGAAAGAACAACTAAGGAAAACTGAGAGAAAAGCCTAAAGAAGTTTGAGATATAGGTACTCCAAGCAGCTTTAACATTTGCTTGCAGTGGTATTGTCATTGTCATCCTGTTTTAATCTAACATGACAAGCTGAAAAGAAAGTGTTATTATACACCAGCTCAGAAAGGAAAGCAGAGGTGTCACATAGAGAATAGAAAACACAAATCACAGAATCATCCGGTCAGGTTATTCAGTTCATTGCTAAAAGGGCCAGTAGCAATATTCTGAGGTTGTGATGGCTAGATTACCATTCCCAAGCCTGGCGGCAGAGCTGTACTGCTACCTAGCGCATCCACAGGCGGCTGATAGAGGAATGACCTTCAGGGAAGGTTAGCTGTGAAATAAGCAGGGGTAACTCTGACAACTAAGCAGTAACTGCCCAAGCAGTAGCAACACCACCAGGATATGGTGGGGACAGCAGATGAAAAGTTGTATATATCCTTTGATGGTGATATGAAATGGTGAGTACAGGTCGCCACTATAATAAGCCTGCTCAGCCCTCAGCCATGGAGATTCGGGCAGTCCCCACTCACTGCCTCAGGGAGCTCAACCTGGACTCTGTGCCGGTAAGTGATGGGCGGGGGGTAGAGGACCATAGGACGGAGCGGACCCCCATCAGGCCTCATCCCCTGCCTGCTTCCCCAGCCCCCCTGAGCACTCCCAACCCCCGCCCTCTCTCCCACCTCTCTCCCCACCCATGGCTGCCCTGGTTCTTTAAAAAAAAAAAAAAAGCCCCACACTCATTGGCTGCTGCAGTAGCTGTTGAGACTTCTGAGAGCTCATGGCAGAGCCCCCCAGGCAGTGTGGGGCAGTGGGGGGCAGCGGGGATCGCTCCCCCGCCTGGCAGCAGCTTGTGAGTAGGGGCTTTTTTTTTTTTTTTTTTTTTTTTAAAGAGCCAGGATGCTGGGGCTGGGAGAATGGGTGGGGGATGGGGGCTCGTGACAGAGCCCCCCACACAGCATGAGGCAGTAGGCAATGTTCCCTCTAACATGTAGCAATCCTTGAGCATGCCACTTCAGTCCACGAGTGCTCCACTTTGGTCCGTGAGTGCCCCACTTCAGTCCATTCCCAAATTGGTCCCACCTCCCCTTTTCGGTGCACGCTGCTTCAGTCACTGTTTATTTGTGTGTTCTTTCCCTGCATTTATGCAGTCATCATTTTATTTCCCCTACATTTAATTTCCCTTACAGTAAATTAATGCTAGAACCAGTACTGTGCATTTTGTAACCATGAAGGTTCCTTTTAGGGTCATAACCCAACACAGTCAATTAAATGCTGGGTTTTTTCATTTCTATATCATATATAAATAGTAAATTTAATATATTTATAAAATATAATATATAGTGTCCCGTTCTTGGTGTTTTGGGTATTTTACCTGGTAGCTGCATGTGAAGATTTGGGGGGATTTCTTGCATTTTCAGGAATTTACAAGCAACTTAGTTACATACATCTTGGTGCAGAGATGGGTCACCAGCCCCCACCCCTGCCCTGCTTTGCCTTGGGAAGCGAGGAGGCACATGGTGTCAGATCTGGGGAGCAGAGCAGTCCTCTGGAACTGGTGGAGCAGTTCCCCGGTTCTAGTCCCCAGCCCCCACCTCACCTCGGGGACCGAGGAGGCAGTCTCCCCCAGCCCCAGACCTAGCCCCTGTCCCCGCCCCCACCTCGGGGATGAGCCACTGCCTCTCCCACGTGAGGAGCTTACCTCCAGTAAGTGTCCCATGATGGCCTGGGTGCCTCCACTGTGCTCTGCACCCAGCTCCTCTCTGGGTGAGTGCATGGCATTAAAAAGTTTGTGCACAGCAAGATTTTAAATCGTGTGCAGTTGCGCATGTGCACAGCTTAAAGGAAATGTTGGCAGTAGGGGGCAGTGGGGATTGCCCCACCCTACCCCATCTGGCAGCAGCTGGTGAGTACCGGACTTTTTATTTTTTTTAAAGAACCGGGAGGCTAGGGCAGGGTGGGGCAGCCATTGACAGGGCTGAGAGAGTGGCCAGGGGGTGAGGCCTGTTTGATTCACAGATTCGGCCGATTTGGCAGTGGCTGAATCTCCAAATCACATTCAGCCAAATTGATTTGGGACAGTGGTTCAAATCACCAAATCAAATCACTGTCCCCTGAATCGGCTGAATCCAAATCTGAAGAAAATACTAGCTGGTTCATCACACAGGCCTAGTAAATAGGAAGGAAAACAAGATTAATTGAGCTGTTTTTGCCATCAGGAATGAATTCATAAACCAACTCAATGAGTTCCCTATCTGAATTAATGAGTGCCTCATCATGACTCCAAGCAGGTCCAAGGAAGTGATCCTCTATGCAACAGGTTACAAGGGTAGATGGATGAGAACAGGATGGGTTTCAACACTGACAAATGTAGGCTACTGCACCTGGGGAGGAGGAACCAGCAGCAGATCTACATTCTGGGGAACTCCCTTCTCATCAGTGCAGAGGCAGAGAAGAATCTTGAAGTCATTATTGAGGCTAATGTGAACATGGGCTGACAGTGGGGGGATTAGGCCAGGAAGGCCAACCATACCTTGTCATGCATCCACAGATGCATCTCAAGCAGATCCAAGGAGGTGATTCTCCCCCACTATGCAGTACTGGTCAGGCCGCAGTTGGAACTGTGTCCAGTTCTGGGTGCCGCACTTCAGGAGGGATGTGGACAACATGGAGAGGGTCCAGAAGAGGGCCACCCGCATGATGGGGGACAGTAGGGCAGGCCCTATGAGGAGAGGCTAAGGGACCTGAACCGCCCCCCTAGAAAGGGAAGGGTGGAGGGGGGGGATCTAGTGGCTGTTTACAAACTAGTCAGGGTGGACCAGCAGGCATTGGGGGAGCCCCTCTTTCCCCAAGCGCTACAAGGAGTAACAAGAAATAACGGTCACAAGCTGGCAGAGGGTAGATTCAGGCTTGACATCAGGAGGCGCTACTTCACAGTCAGGGCAGCTAGGATCTGGAACCAACTTCCAAGAGAAGTGGTGCTGGCTCCTACCTTGGGGGTCTTTAAAAGGAGACCGGCACCACTTTAGAAGGGCCAGGGTCATTTGCTCCCAGTACTCTTTCCTGCTATGGCAGGGGGTCAGACTTGATGACCTACTCAGGTCCCTTCTGACCCTACCAACTATGAAACTATCCAGAAGACATTGGCTGGCCCAACAAAGGTGATGATAGATGATCATCACTTGGATGGTCATGGTGTTTGCTTGAGAGGATGCTAATGTTGGTGCATTTATCTTCTCACAGGATTCAAAGGAACTTCTGCAGGCAGCATTGATGGTACTTTTCCATTGATTTGAGATGTCTCCTGTATGTTGTCCATGTCTCGGCTCCATACAGTAAGGTGGGGATCATAAATGCTTAATAAACCATGATTCTGGTTTTGGATTTGATATCATGATCTTTGAATATCCATTTCCTCAAGCATCTGAAGGCTGCATTTTCATATTTGAGGCAAGCTGAATTTCTTTATCAATGTCAACCTTTTGCAAAACAGGGCTTCCGAGTTATGGGAAATACTCAATGTTCTCCAAAGTCTTGCCATGATGTGAATTACTGGAGCTGGGCACTGCTCATTAAGGACTTGTTGACTGAGGACCTTAGTCTTTTGAATGCTGAATATCAGCTTCTCTTGAAGCCTCAGTAAAGATGTTGATGATTGTCTGAAGGTTTCCTTCGAAGTGAGCACCGACTACAGCATCATCGGCGTACTGGAGCTCAATGTTTGAGATCAGGGTGATCTTGTTTTTGGTTTGGAGTTGGCTGAGATTAAACAGTTTACCATCCTTTCGGTAGTTTAGCTCCATTCTGACTGGAAGCTTGTTGGTGGTCAGATGTAGCATCAAAGCATATTGAGAAGAGTGTTGGACTGATGAAACAGCCTTGCTTAACTCCCAACTTAACCTCAAAGGGATCTGTAATAGATCCATTACTGAGAACTACCACTTGCACACTGTCATGGAGCCAGCAAAGAATAGTGACAACTTTTGGTGGGCACCTGTACTTCAGAAGGATCCTCCACAGTGTTTCTCGGTTGACAGAGTCAAAGGCTTTCATAAGGTTAAAAGGCCATGTAGAGAGGTTTATGTTGTTCCTGGCATTTTTTCCTGCAGCTGGCAAGCAGTGAACATCACATCAACTGTATCTCTTGATGCTCTAAACCCACACTGAGATCTGGAAAGAGCTTTTCAGCAAGTGGATGGTGATGGTTCAGGATTCTTGCAATGGTCTTTCCCGTGGTGAGCAGCAAGGCAATTCCTCTGTAATTTCAACAGTTGTACTTATCTTCTTTCTTGAAGATTGTCACAGTCATGGTATCCCTGAAGTGACATAGGATTTCCTCATTATTCCAAATTCTTAAGATGAGGGCATTGGGCTGTGATGTGAGGTCCCCCCTCCACTGCTTGAAGATTTCATTAAGGATTCCATCAGCTTCAGATACCTTATCATTCTTTATTTGCTTGATGACTTTCTTCACTTTGTCAAGGTTTGGAGATATTCTGATATCATCTCTGACTGGTGTTGTGGGATAGAGTTGAGCACATTCTCATCAAAAACAGTCTCAATAGAGAAAGTCTTCAAAATGTGCCATCCAGTGGGAATTGATTGGAACCCTTTTCTTGACCAGGCTTCCTCCATCCTTAGGTCTCAAGAGGTTTGGTCCCCGCATGCTTGGACTGTAGATTGCTTTGGAGGCATTGAAAAACCTCACAAATTGTGGATGTCAGTGAGATACTGAATCTCCTTTGCCTTGTCTTCCCACCATCTGTTCTTCATATAGTGGATCCTCCTTTGGACTTCTGCTTTGGCTTCTTGGAGATTCAATTTCTTTTGCTTGGAGTTGATGTCATTCTGCCAAGTACAAAAGGCCCTGCACATGCAGTCGATCAACTCTAGTATCTCCTGGTCATTTGCATCAAACCAGTTTTTATGTTTCATGGTAGAGAAGCCACATGTCTCTTTGGAAGCACTGATGGTGGTGGACTTGAAAGCGCCCCAAGCACTGTCATCATTGTCCTATTGTTTTTGACTGGAATGTGCCGGTTTTTCATTGAGGCACTGATGGAAGAGGTCTCACTTGATTGGGTCCTTGAGTGCTTCAACGTTGATCTTTCATTGGCATTGCTTCTGTTGCAGCCTTCATTTGGGAACTGGTTTGAGTGACATAACTGAGTAGATGAGTCTGTGATTGGTCTAGCAATCAAGGTTCCCTCTAAGGTGTGCATGTGCATGGCCATGCACAACTAAAAGTCTGGCCGCTCACAGCTTTTTCAAGGCCGCACACTGGGAGAGGAGATGAAGATAAGCTTCGAAGGGAGGTGGGGGTGGGAGCCTAACGTGGACTCCTCTGCCTCCGGGAAACTGCTCTGCTCCACTGCTTTGCCTCAGGGAGCCAGGAGGCATGTAGCATCAGGTCTGGGGAGTGGAGCACTTCCCCAGAGCCAGCGGCAATAGCCCCCCGCCCCAGCCTCCACCCCTGCCTTGCCACACCTCGGGGAGCAGCCGCTGCCTGCCCCGAGTGA
>NW_005842573.1:708169-714769 GCF_000455745.1 Alligator sinensis | reverse complement strand
TCCAACCTCTGGCCCCGGCACCAGCCCCCAGCTCCAGCCTCTCGGCCCCAGCCTCCAGCTCCAGCCCCCAGCCTCTGGCCCCAGCCCCCAGCCTCTTGGCTACAGCCCCCAGCCTCCAGCCCTCGGCCCCCTTCAGTAAGTGTCCCATGGCGGACCGAGGCAGCACACACATGAACTGAGGCAGCATGCTCAAGGACCACTACTCCTTAGAGGGAACATTGCTAGCAATTATCAGCTCCCAGCATATCTTGGGTGATGTGGATATCTTTGTGACCCTCAGCACAAACAATGATGTAGTGAATCAGGTGCCAATGCTTAGATAACTAGTGTTGCCATGATGTCTTGTGCCTGTTTTTCTAGTGGAACAGGGTGTTGGTGATGGTGAATCCATGTTCCGTGCATTTGGTTAAGAGGAGGATGCTATTGGAGTTGACTTTTCCTACTCTTTCCTTGTTGTTTGTTCCATTCCAGAGGTTTGAGTCCCTTCCAACTCTGGTGTTGAAATGGAAGAGAAGAATAAGTCTGTCTTCCTGCAGAAAGGACTTGGTCAATGTTGGCACAGAATGCTGCCTTGGTTTTATGAATGGCATCAAAAGTTGGGGCATGTGCACTGATGACAGTGGCATGTTGGCTCCATGCCAGTTTCATAGTTGGTAGGGTCAGAAGGGACCTGAGCAGATCATCAAGTCTGACCCCCTGCCATGGCAGGAAAGAGTACTGGGGTCAAATGATCCTGGTAAGGTGTTCATCTAGCCTCCTCGTAAAGACCCACAGGGTAGGAGCCAGCACCACTTCTCTTGGAAGTTGATTCCAGATCCTAGCTGCCCTTTTCTCAAAAAGCTTCCCCAGGACTGAGGTAAGACTAACAGGCCTATAGTTTCCTGGGTCCTCCTTCCTCCTTTTTTTAAAAATAGGAACCACATTGGCCCTTTTCCAGTCCTCCAGCACATTGCCAGAGCACCATGAGTGCTTGTAAAGCCGTGCCAGAGGTCCCGTGATAACTTCTGCTAGTTCCCTAGTACTCTGGGGTGGAGATCGTCAGGACCTGCTGATTTAAATATGTCCAGTCCCTCCAGAATTTCCCTGACTAGGTCCTCGCTGACCCTAGGCCTGGGTGTGCCTCCTACAGGGCCTACAGAGGTCCCAGTGGGGGAGATGACCAGGTCCCTACTCAGAAAAATGGAGGCAAAGAAATTGTTAAATAGGTTAGCTTTGCTGTCTGGTGCGATGACCAGATTTCCTAGCATGTCCTGCAGAGGCCCCATGTTATCCGGTACCTTCTTTTTACCCCCTATGTATTTAAAAAAGGACTTCTTGTTGTCCTTGATCTGGGCAGCTAGTCCCAGTTCCATCTCTGCCTTGGCCTTCCTGACCACCCCCCTATAGTCCTGAGCAACAGAGGTATAGTCCTCTCTGGTGATGACCCCTCCCTTCCAGTGGGTGTATGCCTCCTTTTTAGCTTGGAGATGTTTCCAGGTGCTTTTGGTGAGCCATGGGGGCCTTTGCACCCTCTTGCCCACTTTGATCCATGTAGAGATTTCCTCCCTTTGGGCTTGGATGATTGTCTCCTTCAGGAACAACCACTCTTCTTAGGCACCTAATTCCCACCCACCCCCCCCCGGGACCTCAGCGCCTCCCCCACTAATCACCTTACCTCCTTGAAATCCACCTTCCTGAAGTCCAGGGCTGCTGCCTTGCTACAGGCCTTTACCACTTTGTGCTGGATGGTGAATTCCAGCGGGCGATGATCACTGTTGCCCAGGTGGTCGAGCACCCACAGTCCCCCCACCAGGTCCTCGCCCGTGGCCAAGACCAGATCCAACAAGGTGTCTCCCCTGAATGGGCTGTGCACCTCCTGGGTTAGATGGAGGTCCTGTATCTGAGCTAGGAACCTACATGAGCTGTCAGACCTGGCTGACTGCTCTTCCCAGCAGATGTCTGGAAAGTTTAGGTCACCCATGATGACAACATCCTTTGACCTAACTGCCTCTGTGAGCTGACTTAAGAATTCTTGGTCTAGCTCTTCTCCTTGGTTGGATGGTCTGTAGTAGACCCCCACCGTTAAGTCCCTTTCTCCCCGACTTCCTTGTATTCTAACCCAGAGCACTTCAGTGTGCCCCTCCTCTGACCCCATGCTACTCATTGAGGCTGTGTATTGCTCCTTGACATAGAGCACCACACCCCCACCTTTCCTCCCTGTCCTATTTCTCCTGTACAGCCTATAGCCCTTGATGTTCACCACCCAGTCATGTGTTGGGTCCCATCACATTTTGCTGAGCCCCACTATGTCTGGGTTGGTGTTACCTAGCAGGAGGGTAAGGTCCTCCTGCTTGTTCCCCATACTGTGAGCATTAGTGTAGATGCATTTGAGGCCTCCTGAAGATGCATGCATTGCCCCCCTAATCCCAGTACTACCCAGGCCCCTGTTACTTACCTGGGTATTTGTTCCATTCATCATCAGTCTAGGCTGGGCTGCTCTTGTGGGTGACACTTGGTTTAGTGGTCCAAGGCTTCCTTTGCCCTCGTCTTCCCCTTCCCCCAATAAGCCTAGTTTAAAGCCCACCAGAGGAGATCAGCCAACCTAGAAGGGAATACATGCTTACCTTTGGGGGAAAGGTGAAACCCATCCCATCTGAGCATGTCTCTCATCCTGATGTGTGGGTCATTGTCTAAGAAGCTGAAACCCACCTCGAAACACCATTCCTGAAGCCTCAAGTTGACCTCTCTGATGCAGGTCTCATGTTGTCTTCCACGTCCGCTCATTGGTAGGACAGAAGAGAATACCACCTGTGCCCCTATCTCCTTCAGCATGCCCCCCAGAGCATGGTAGTCCATCAGCAGGTGATCCTGGTTGCATCATTAGTGCCCGCATAGATTAGGACCATGGGGTAGTAATCAATGGGGTGGATAATGGCAGGGAACATCCCCGTCACATCCTGGATCTTTTCTCCAGGCAGACAGTACACCTCGTGTGTCGAGGGGTCCTGGCGACAGATGGGACTTTCTGTACCTCTCAGGATGGAGTCGCCTATGAAGATCACTCAACATTTCTTCCTCCGGGTCTGCTTAGCTCCTTCAGCTTGTTTGGAGTGTGGAGAGTGCAGAGTGGCCTCCTCTCCAGAGGTGTCTTCCTCGCCTTCATTCTCCTGCAGTGTCTCCAGGGCCTTGTACCTCTTCTCCAGCCAGACTGGGGAACTGGTACTGCTCTGCTGTGAGCAACCCTAGCTCTGGAGGGGACCATCTGCCACTTTGTTGTGGACAGCACCTCCTGGGGTGCTTCTCCCTTGGATGCATGGCCCTTCAGGGAAAGAAAATACCCATCAATTTCATCCTCTGCCTCTCTGATTCCCCTCAGCCTACTAAACTCCTCCTGGAGCTCCCTCACCTGCACCTCCAGGGCCCTAAGATGGGCACCTGCAGGACAGGTGTGGAGGCCCCCATTCTCTGCCCTCCTTGGCCCTGCTGGGCATCCCCCGCAGGACAGGGGGGAGGGGATCACCAGCCCCCCAGAAAATACCCATCAATTTCATCCTCTGCCTCTCTGATTCCCCTCAGCCTACTAAACTCCTCCTGGAGCTCCCTCACCTGCACCTCCAGGGCCCTAAGATGGGCACCTGCAGGACAGGTGTGGAGGCCCCCATTCTCTGCCCTCCTTGGCCCTGCTGGGCATCCCCCGCAGGACAGGGGGGAGGGGATCACCAGCCCCCCAGTGGGCTCTGTCTGGGTGGAGGCCACAGACAAGCCCCTGGTAGGTCGCCCCCCCCCCCCCCCCCGGGCAGGGACCCTAGCAACACTCCATGTCAACATCATTATATATTTATTTATATTTCTGTGTGGTGCCTTCGCCCTACCCTTGTTAGAGTCTCCTGCCTGGCCCTTCCTGCTTGCCCGCCTGTATGAACGCTAGTGCAAATGCTGGCACGTGCTTACAGCGCACGCCTGTTTGCATACTCTGTTTGTGTGCGTGGCTCAGGAGCACGGCTCCCTGCCGGCTCAGCAAAGAGGGACCCAGGGGACTACCCCACCGGATCTGGCTCTGCTGTGCCGGTTCCCTCTGCCCCCATTTACCTTAGGGGGATCAGCTGATGCAGCCCCCACTGCTGCCTCTGCTGCCACTGCCACTGCCTCCAATCAGGTGAGGGGGCACACATGCATGTGGGGACCCAGGTGTGCCCGGTTCCCTGCTCAGCTCCTGGCCCTGAGTGCTGGGAGCTGTGTCAAACCACAGCTTTTAAAGGCCGCAGTTTGAATTTCCCGTGCCTGCCCTCTCAGCCAATCAAGCACTCTGGGCTTCCCGGAAGTGCCTGTTGGCAGTCCCACTTCCTACGTTCCCCCGCTGGAGGGATCTGGTGCTGCCGGTGCCTGCACCCTGAAGGTTAGCCCCGGGGGTGCTCCCTAGCCTGGGGGGACAGTCCCCCCTAGCTCTCCCCATTTGCAAGCTCTGCTCGTGCGTGCGGTTCGGGAGTGCAGCTCCCTGCTGGCTCAGCAAAAAGGGACCCGGGGGGCTACCCCACCGGATCCAGCTCCGCTGTGCTGGTTCCCTCCACCCCCACTTACCTTAGGGGGATCAGCTGATGCTGCCCCCACTGCTGCCTCTGCTGGTGCCTCTGCTGCCGCTGCCTCCAATCAGGTGAGGAGGCACACGTGCGTGCGGGGACCCAGGTGTGCCCGGCTCCCAGCTCAGCTCCTGGCCCCGACTCCCAAAGCAAGTTTTATTTTCCCAGCTCAGTAAAGGCATACGCTCAAGACGAGGACAGAGAAAGAATGAACAACATTAACATCAACTCATGGGAGTCTATCATACGGAATTGCTACAAATGCAAAACAAGTCTGCAGCAAGGATCTCAGTACTTTGAAACCTTATGATGACAACAGGAGATGGAAAAACAGGTGCAGCAGAAACAGCATGTCACAGACCAAATCCAGAATCTGGAACCCCTCACCCCTCAAGAAAACATGCCTGAATTGCAACAGAGGCTGTCAATCCTGGATCAGCCTCATCAACCATCTTCAGACCCACAGATAAGACAATCATGGAAGATGATCATTCTCAACTGCAAGGGATCGCTGAAAAAGATCATTCCCAAGCAGGAAAAAAGATAAATAAACACATTTTTTAAAATGGTCCTATCACATTAGTTCCATATATGGCAAAATCTAGCTAGAAGACATAAATCTACAGCATAAATGACTGTGAAAGCAACAGATAGTTATGATATTCAACCTAATCCCCTATAATTCTCCTAAAAATTCTCAACCAGGCTCAAGTTTCTAACACTTTTTTCAGGCAATCAGTGAATTATCTTCCAAAGCATGACAAAGAAACTGATTCTGTGGCTCAGTGCCCCCAAATTTTGCTTGGTTGCATAACTAAGAAGGTGTAACCAGGGCAGCAGTCCTAGGAACTGCCCGTGAGGGGAGGTGGCAAAACAATATTAGCTACTGGTGGCAGCAGGGCAGCTACTGCTGCCCAAGGTACACAGCTATCCTATTACACCTGTCTGATTGTGCTTTTAGAAGGAAAGGGTAGGGTGGGTAGAGATTTGGTTATTTTTCTTGGGAATTAGAATGAAAGGTGCCCTCTTCCTTATGCCTTTGTATTTAATGTTTCCTAAACTCCCTAGTATTTTTCAATTAGAAATTATGACCTTAACACCATTTCACATTTAAAAAAAAAAATCAGCATAGATCATATGTGATGCTATAGTGCAGGGGTACTCAACCCACAGCCCCTAGGCCATATCCAGTGCCCTGGCCTATATCATCCAACCTATGGGGCTCTCTATGGGTTCAAAATTGGTGGTGGAGGGGCAGTGGTACCAGTTCCCTGCTGTCAAATTTCTGAACCTTGGGCTGGCCTTGCATGCTGGATATGGCACACAGGGTGGTGTGGGGCCCCAGAGCCTGATCCTGGCATGTGGAGGCCAGGCAGGAGATGTGCAAGGCCCTGGGGTCTGATCCTTGCATTCAGGTACCAGTTGAGGCTGCACTGTACAGAGGCAGCACAAGGCCCAATCTTGGCATGGAGACCCAATCTGGAAGTCCTGCTGACCAGCCCCTGTGCCCTTTATCTGGTCTATGGGGCCAAAAGATCAAGCACTACTTCCAGAGATGACCATAGCAGGGTATGGGGCCTGGGGCAAATCAGCTTGTGTGGGGCCAGACGCAGTGGTGGCTGTGTGGGGTGGTGAGTGGCTGGACACAAAGCTGGCCTGGCCCCATAGGGCCCCCCAAAGTGCAGGGCCTGGGGCAGTCGCCCCAATTCCCGCCCCCCTCCCCCTCCAGGGACATCCCTGACTACTTCTATAGTACATAACTGTCTTTAGGACATAAAATGAATTCAGTATGTCGGATATCACTGCATTAAGTATCTGTTAGCAAATTCTTGAAAGGATTCTGGATATTCGTTTCTGCTGAGCTCTGCAGACAGTTGTTTAATACCTTCTCTCAATGCTACATACCCAAGGGGTTAAAGTCTTCCATTATTTCATCTCCGAGAGTGCATTTAAATGCATAAAGGGGGTAAAGAGTGAAGAGGTAAGCAATCTGTACTGTAGGGTTGCATTGTCATTCAGAGGCACTGGTATACAACATCCTGCT
>NW_005842573.1:673794-708159 GCF_000455745.1 Alligator sinensis | reverse complement strand
GCTCAAAGGCTGGTACTGTCTACATGTTTGGCACCACTTCTTCCTGATATAATCCCTAGAAGACTCAATAGGCAAACATAGCAGTCTCTTACTAATATGTTTCTTTCCCATGTGAACACTGTGCAGTTAAGTGTGACAATTAAAGACATGATTTTTTTAAAATATCATTTTATGGCTCAGAATTCATAAAGTCCAGGGAAAACCTTAAATTGTGTTCCACACAGCATTGCTGAGCTCTGATTTCACTACCTTCCTACAAGTCAAAAACAAATTTGCAATCCTGTGTTGTAAACTAGCTTTATCTGCAGCCATACTAGGGATCACTTGCTTGAATGTCTGCAGCCTTGTAACTAACTAATGTGACATACTGGATACCATTCCTTTTGGCAAACAATCAAATCTTTTGTGATGTGAACTGACTTTCATTATCACTTACAATCTGTTCAGGAACTACATTTCCTAAAACGTTAAAATTTTAACATTTTCAACCTCAATGCTGAATAAACTGAATTCATACATAATACTTCTGGGCTGCTTACAGATGTGAAAAAATCCCCAAAAAACAGCACTTTATTTTCAGCTCAGGGCACTCCCACACCAAATGCAGCACATGTCTAGAAGAGGCATTGCATTAGTTTGACCCAGTTCACCCAAAGTCTGTAAAGATCACATGCATCAGCAGGGCTTTTTGGCATTTTTATCTAATAACTGATTAAATCAGCTATTAGATAAAAGAACCAAAAAAGCCCTGCTGAAGTGCACAATCTATACAGATGCTGGAGAGCCAGGTCGAACTAACATTCTTTCTCTTCCAGTAAAGTGCTGGGTTTTGGGGTTCTATTCACATCTGTCAGCAGTCTTAGAAGTATCATCTATTGACATCAGGGTTAGGGATAGACATTCAAAAAGCCTGAGCCTGAATTGCTTCAATCTTTGCAGGTTAGTCTAACCTGGCTAAGCTAAATTACTTTGTAACTGTACAGACATTCCAGACATGCAGGCACATGCCTGCAGTGGCTCAGGCTAGAAGCTGGGGTGGGGAGGGTGCTAGAGCAGCCCTCCCTTCCCTTCCACAGAACTGAGCTGAGGGGCAGGCATGGCCA
The DNA here is from genome assembly GCF_000455745.1 of Alligator sinensis. Classification (NCBI taxonomy): domain Eukaryota; kingdom Metazoa; phylum Chordata; order Crocodylia; family Alligatoridae; genus Alligator; species Alligator sinensis. The sequence continues at coordinate 707,056 of NW_005842573.1, read as the reverse complement.
GGCCCTGGCAGGATCCTCTGATTACCCCAGCAGGGAATTGATAACAGTGTTTATCACCCCTAACTTAGTATGTATCATCCCATTAAGAAAACAACAGAGGGACATTACTAGCTACCTGTTGATTTTGCTTTTGTCACAGCAACAGACTGTAGCCAGCATGTGGTCTGCTAGCTAATATACAGATACCTCTCAGCAAGGCAGAGGGGAGGGGGAATTCTTGCTAAGCAGGCAGTGGTGAGGGGGAGGGGAAAGCAGCCCGCAGCCTCTAGCAGAGCTGTAGCCAAGGAGCAGAGGGGAGGGGCCAGCCCTACTGTGGACCAGAGAGCCCTGCCCAGCCCAGAACATGCCGGGATGCTTTTGGATGTCTGGTTTAACTTAAACCAGCAAGGGGTCTGGAACAGACATTGTGTAAACTGGTTTGACCCAAATCAATTAAGTCTGATACTACATTCAACCAGGTTTATCTCAAACCAGTTTCAGTCAGTTTCAAACTGGTTTATGTATACTGAACATCTGTTCTGTTACAGGTTTAAACCAGCTTCTGATCACTTAAACTGGTTTATGTGTAATGTCTGACCCTAGCCCACAAGCCTGCTACTGACAAATGATCCTGTGTCATGTATTTGAATTGACTAGCAAAGGAGCTGTTGGCCATTTCCAAAGATGCAAAGAAGTATGTTCAGGTCCATGTCTCTGGTCCCATTTCAATATCCTTATCTCCTGTTTCCTCTGGCTATCACACTGAGCAATGTCCATTCTCATGTCAGTTTGTACTTTTGAGCTTGAAATCATAAAAATAACAGACATTTCATCACTGTGCTGCAGAAATTGTTAGTACGCCTTTTTTAAGTTAAAACTTGAAACTAGACATTACTGATCTGTAACCAGAGTAGATAATTTCCTATATATTCATTAAATTTTTAATTCCCCCAACTAAACTAGGCGGGGGGTCGGGCTAGAAGATCTATTAGGTCCCTTCCAACCCTGAAACTATGAAACTATGAAACTAATAGCTTATTTTTTCTATTTTAAGCATAGTTGTGTTCAGCAGAGATAAGAGATCTCAAATGAAAAGGCAACAGGCTTTTTGGTACAATCTTTCGCATGTGTGAATTATTGTTCCCATTCTACATGGGGAAGTCTGATAAACTTATTTCACAAACAACTTTTTAAATGCTATGAGCTTCTTGCCTTGTCAAATACCTTTGTGTACAGTGTGGAGCAACACCATGCTACTAGGTTAGGCCTCATTTTGTGATAGAGGTGTCTCAACTCTAAATATCTTCTTTTAGCTTTATATAGAAAAAGGTATTACACAAACACCTGCAAAGTTTAGCCACCTTCTCTTAATTTTTAATTTTTACTGGATTTCAACACCTTTCCCTCCCTCCCACCCCGCCAAGATCTTTAGTCATTTTCCTTGCTAGTCCAGCTATGTCTCTTAATCTCCTCTACCAAATAATAAAGGACTTCTCACTTCCCAACATAAAGGTTTAGGATATGCTAGTTACAGTTTCATGTTTCCTTCACTACAACAAAATCCAAAATTTGAGTATGTCCCTCTGTATATTTGACTATTGAGGTTTTCTACAACTTCACCTTTTTAAGCAGCTGTGTTGAAAATTACAGGAAAAGCAGACCCTGTATCAAAACTCATTTTGACTAAAAACAGGTGCTCAAAACTCCTGAAGCAAAAGCCATTTGTTTCATGGTTTACTGTAAGTGCCCTAGGCTAGGTTAAGGGTGAACAGAACAGACATTCAACAGTGGGAGTGGTGGGTCATGGATACTGCCTGCATTGGTTGAGGTCAGCAGATTGGGGGCACTCATGCACACCTCCCAGCAGCTGGGCCACCCTTGATTGGCCATAGGGCAGCCCCCTCCACAGCCCTGCCTGCTCCACCAGCAGTGGGAGCCTCCATTCCCCCACCCCTGCATCAACAGATGCAGACAGGGGCCGGGGCTTGGAGCTGCATGGCTGTCAGATGGGCCAGGAGTGGGGGAGGTTGGAGGAGTGGAGACTCCTGCCACATGCCCCATCCCCCTCCAGCTATGCTGGCACAGGCTCTGGGGGGACCTGGGCTGATTGACACAGCAAAGGCCTCTGCTCCCCCACATCCCCCCGCTGCCCAACCTGCCTGAAAGCCACATGGCTCTGAGCCCCAGGTCCTGCTTGCACCTCTCAGTGAGGTGGCAGGGGGTGGGGAGCAGAGGCCCCCACCCCAGACCAGCACGGGGGGGCAGAGTTAAGTGTAGCATCTGTACCTAGCTTTTATGTCTAACTTCTACCACATGTTATGAAACCCAAGCATCCCTCTGTTTATTGACTTCTAAATTAAACAAAGATGGAATTGCTGCAACATCTCAATGGGTTTTGTGTTGTCACATAGATGCTGATAAACCTGAAATCCTCTGATATTACTCTCATATATTATGGCTGTTGTGCTTTTCTGCCGTTATTCATGTGTTAGCATCCCAACTTCTTGCAGATCTAATAATGCTTGTTTGTGAACCAACAATGAGTTCCATTTGGGGGTCGTTCTCCACAATGAAAGTGCAGTCTCCTCATGTTGTTCATGTTGCACTTTCTCTTCAACCCCAGTTTGTTTGTTGCACAGATTCTAGAATGCTGTTGCAGCTTCCTGCCAACTTTAGTATCTGTCCCCATTGATATAAAAATTTCTAGTGAAAATTTTATGACCAAATCAGCAGCTGTTTTTAGGTTGCTTCAATTTGCATCCAAGAGATTAAATTGGTCCCTTCATCAGGTAAGCTGGTGATGCTAACATTCTGGCTGTGTAAATTGGATTAGTGGAGCACAGCCAGTCTGTGGGCTGGATTCAGCCTGCAGCATGCAGGGCCAGTCCCAAATGTTGGACTGGGCCCACAGACAATCCCATGTACCTTGTCCAACCCCATGTTCATAGGTTCATAGATGTAGGGTTGGAAGGGACCTGAATCTGACCCCCTGCCCTGGGCAGGAATGAATACTGGGCTTATATGACCCCTGGTAAGCTTAAGCACATTTGACCCCAGCTAGGTAGTTATCAAGCCTCCTTTTAAAGACCCCTAAAGTAAGAGCCAGCATCACTTCCCTTGGAAGCTGGTTCCAGATCCTGGCCACCCTGACTGTGAAGTAGCGCCTCCTGGTGTCTAGCCTGAACCTACTCTCAATCAACTTGTGGCCGTTATTCCTTGTTACTCTGGGAGGTACTCAGGGGAACAGAGTCTCTCCCATTCCCTGCTGGTCCCCCTTGGTAAGTTTATAGATGGCCACTAGATCCCCTCTCAGCCTTCTCTTGTGAAGGCTGAACAGGTTCAGGTCCCATAGCCTCTCTTTGTAGGGCCTGCCCTGCTGCCCCCAGATCATGCGGGTGGCCCTCCTCTGGACCCGCTCAATGCTGGCCACATCTCTCCTGAAGTGCGGTGCCCAGAACTGGATACAGTACTCCAACTGTGGCCTGACCCGTGTTGCATAGAGGGGGAGGATCACCTCCTTGGACCTGCTCATGATGCATCTGTGGATACATGACAAGATGCGATTAGCCTTACTGACCGCATCCTCATATTGGCAGCCCAGGTTCATTTTAGAATCCATAATGACTCCAAGATCTCTTTCTGCTACTGTGCTTTCAAGAAGGGAGTTCCCCAGCCTATAGGTATGCTGCTGGTTCTTTCTGCCCAAGTGCAGTACCCTGCACTTGTCAGTATTGAATCCCATCCTATTCACATTTGTCTACCCCTGTAACCTGCCCAGGTCCAGTTGTATCCTGCCCCTCCCTTCTAGCATGCCCACCTTGCCCCAAATCTTGGTGTCATCAGTGAATTTGAACAGAGTGCTATTCACCTCCTCATCCAAGTCGCTAATAAAGAAATTGAACAGTACAAGCCTGAGGGCCAAGCCCTGGGGGACTCCACTGCCCACATCCCTCCAGGTCAAATATGACCCTTCCACCACCACTCTCTGGGTGCAGCCCCCTAGCCAATTTGCGACCCATCTGACTGTGTAGGCATCAATGCCACAGTCATCTAGCTTTTTAATGAGAATGGTGTGGGAGGCAGTGTCAAAGGCCTTCCTGAAATCCAGAAAGACTAAATCCACCATGACACCTGCGTCCAATGATTTTGTGACCTGATCATAGAAGGCAATCAGGTTAGTCTGACAGGACCTGCCCCTAATGAACCCATGCTGGTTGCTCTTGAGCATCATCCCCCCTGCTGGTCCCTCACAGATGTGCTCCTGGATAATTTTCTCAAAAAGCTTCCCCAAGACTGAAGTAAAACTAACAGGCCTATAGTTGCCTGGGTCCTCCCTCCTCCCTTTTTTGAAAATGGGGACCACACTGGACTTCTTCCAGTCATCTGGCACCTGGCCAGAACACCACAAGTGCTCATAAAGCCACGCCAGGGGCCCCGCAATGACCCCTGCCTGTTCCCCCAGCACCCTGGGGTGGAAAGCATCTGGACCTGCTGATTTGAACACATCCAGCCCCTTTCCTAACTCAGTCCTCCCTGACTCTAGGCCTGGCAGAGTGTCTCTTGAGTCTGTCCTGAATCCTGGTGGGGGAGATGTCCCAGTCCCTGCTCAGAAAATTGGAGGCAAAGAATTTGTTTAAAAGGTCTGCTTTTTCATCTGATGCAACCACCAGATTGCCAAGCATATCCTGCAGGGGGCCCATGTTGCCTGGTGCCTTCTTTTTACTCCCAGTGTATTTAAAAAAGGACTTTTTGTTGTCCTTGATCCTTATTCCTAGCCCTAGTTCCGTCTCCGCCTCAGCCTTTCTAACAGCCTCCCTACAGACTCTTGCTACAAAAGTATAATCCTCTTTGGTGATAGCCCCTCCCTTCCACTAAATGTATGCCTCTTTTTTGGCTTTCAGGTATTCCTGAATGCCTTTGGTGAGCCAAGGGGGCTTTTGAGCACTCTTGCCCCCTTTGTCTCGCATTAGGACTGTCACCCTTTGGGCTCAGAGGATCACGTCTAAGGCCACACTCCGCGTCTAATGACATGCACTTGGTTCATCCATGGACTGGCCTTGCGCACCAACTCAATCCAGTGAATAGGGTTAAATCATCTGGTCTATGAGGCTCTCTGTGGGACCAGAAATTTGGTGATGGTGAAGCAATGGCAGCATTAATTACCACAGCTCTGGCAGTATGCAGGCCATATTTTGAGCACCACTGATTTAAATTGTAATCTAGCCATGCTCTGTTAATTACCTTAATGTAACCACACATTCAAAAGGTGCTTGACTTATAAAAGGGAAAAAGTTCTTCAGTCATCACTGACCTAGAGGATAGGTGATTTTGTAGCAACTGTTTTCTGTTCTGGTTTAACAGGAACCATTAAGGTAACTCAGCAAGTTGTAGGTTGTATTCTAAACATTCTCCTAAAACCAGAACCCTTTTCAATTAACAATATGTAATAGCAAATTACGTAGAGTTCTTTGATACAGTTTGCCCATTCATCTACTGCATCAGCAAATAAATCCGTGTTTCCCAAGCATTTTAATTTGACCTTCCCCCTCCCTTTTTTACTTCTAAATAAGAAAGTTACTCAGGGTCAAAGGCTACAGCTCCCTTTCACTAGTTCTACAGTTTCACTCAATTCCCATCCCTTGGGAGAGGAAAAAAAAATTCCCCAGAAATCACTTCCATCACTTTTATCAGCAACAAGCACCTAGCTTTAGTAGCAAGTAACCTTTGTGAGTAAATAAACCACCCAAGTGCGCCTCTTGCATTGGTCCCTCAGTGACCAGTCAGAAGCTTTTTACCCTTTGGCCTCCATCTGATTGTCATATGCAGACTCATAAAGGCCACATCACAGAGTACTTATTCTCCATCAATTATGGCTCCAAGACAGGGCTAAGTTTCACAGCAGTGTCACTGGGTGATCTGTCAAGTAGAGCTCCAAGCCAGATGTTGCATCTTTTGCACAATAGCATATGAAGTAACCAAAACAACAATAAACACAGTATATGTCACCTAATTACACTGCTGATCTTCCGAAACATAGGCCTCAGTGGGCACATCTACACAAGATGTTTACCATGGAGTAGACTAATTAGCTCTATAATAAATATCTCTTATCTACATGTGCAGAGCTATTGGGATGAAGGAAATTAATTATCTCTGCAGCAGGATAGTACTTGTAAATACAAGTACTATCCTGCTACAGAGTTGTTTTACTCTGCAGCACCACGCGTAGATGGGGACAGGGCTGGCTGGGGTATGAGGGTGCTTTAGTGTGGGGACTGACTGCTGGCTAGTTCCACAGTGGAGCACTCTCATACCCCAGCCAGCTCTTCCACAGCTCATTGAGCCAGGTAGGAGCAGCCCCAGGCTACCAGGCTGACCCCACAGTAAATGCTGGAGTTTATTGCTGCATGCTAATAGCATGTGTAGATGTGCCTACTGAATGCCACTAAAAAGGACTCACAAGTTATTTCATAGATTTCTTAGACATTAGGGCTGGAAGGGACTTTGGAAGATCATCAAGTACAGCCCCCTGCCCCAGGGGCAGGAAGTCAGCTGGGGTCATAGGATCCCAGCAAGATAAACATCCAATTTTCTCTTGAAGGCATTCAGCATAGGTGCTTGAACCACCTCCAGCAGCAGATCACCCCTGAGCCTGTGCTTTTCCAGGCTGATGAGTCCCATAGCTCTTTAAAGAGACATACCCCATTTCTGTACATTATTCCTGAGCATCCAAAGTTAGTTTAGTTTCTGATTCTGATGAAAAGGTAACAAAGCTATTTGTCATTTCCAGACTCATGATATATCAGTCCAAATCACCTCTCTATTGTCCCTGTAGGCCTACTTCTCAAAAGCTAGGGAAGAGGAAAGATGAGAAAGTATAGCCCACATATGACAGAACTACCCTTGGAAACACTGAAGAAACCACCAGTTAGCATTACTCTCTATCCCAGCTAACATCCACAGGGAGCCAACAAAACCTTCTGACCAAAGTATCCTAAACTGCTGATCATCTAAGCAAACTGAGGCAGACTTTCTGACTAAAACTGTGCACACATGATGGTGAAGAAGTGGAACGTGTTTTTGTTTTACCAGCACCAAGGGATATGACTTTGGAAACTTTTATAATAACCAAAGATAAAATATAAGGAAGTCAGTTTGGATCCAATAAATTCTGAAGTAATTTTTGTCAAAATTCAAACAAAATCTGTATAGAAATTTGAAGCTGAAAAGGATCCAATTTATTATTGTTGTTTGTGTGGCTGCTGCCAGTGCTGGCCTTAGGGTTGGTGGGGCCCTGGGAAAGAGAGTCATTTGGGACCCTATAGAGGCTTAATTTTGATGATCTATAAACAAGTCAGACATTTTCGATTTCAATTTCACTTTTCCCTATCCATGAAACTGCAATGAAAGTATCTTAATACAATATTAATAATAACAATATTCAGTGTAATTAATTTTTATTTTTTATAAAGTGTGGGGCCCTGGGCAGTCACCCGGTTCACCGTCCTCTAAGGCCGTTACTGCTGCTGCTGTTGTTATTTTGTTGCTGCTGCTGTTATTGTTATTACTATTATCATCATCATTAGGGTTGGCATTTTACAGCTCACACATCACTCATCTGATAGTAGCCATGGCCATTTAATTTCTCCTTTGAGTAATCTTTCAGCAGGGCAGCAATGATACTGAATACAGTACCTCAAGCAGCAGAAATTCTAGAAGGAACATTGGATTACAGCTCACATGATATCTGCTTGAGCACCTCAAACATTCATGTCTAAACAAGGCTTTGCAAAGAGTTGTCACTAAATCAGATGACTTTTGTTTCTCTTGCTGGATAAGTCCTCCAGTCCAGTAACATTCAGATTCTGCATCTTTTCAGTGCAAGAAGGTTTATGTAAAAATTGTGTAATAAAACTGACTTTATGGAAAATATTGTTTTTTTAGATGTGTCAATAACTTAGGCTAAATTGCCCTGGCCTTAATATTGTTAGGCAGGAGAGTAAGGGACAGTGAGTTCTTTTTCCACCCACTCACACCCACATGCTTTTCTTCCATGGTAGGCCCTTTGCAGACATTGATTTTTGACTGGCTGCAGTGACAACAGCATTAACTCAAGTCAGGCTTCAAAATGCAAATAACAAAAAACAGTGGAAATAGTCAGTCAAAGTGGGGGAGTAACTTAGGGTGCTGACAGACACACAGGCCCCTGCTCTAATTCATGGCACTTTACATAAAGCACCATGAGTTAGAGCGGCCCCCTTGACCCAACAGCCATTCACCTTTTGGATTGTGGGGGAACCAGATCAGACTCCACTTTGGAGCTGATCGAGTGGAGAATCCTGCCTGCAGCCTCTCTCCCATACTCCCCCCCCCCCCCCCCCCCCCCCGCCCCCAGTGTCAGTGCTGTCTGCAGGAAGGGAATGGGGAGAAGGGAGGGGGAGCAAACTGCAGACTTGGGTTTGCCCTGCCTCAGCTGGAGGGGAAAGCAGCTGAAGGGGGCATAACATGGGGGGTTCCAATCCACTCCACACTCCAGCTCCGGTGCCAGCTGGGCAAACCCCAGTGCACAGCTTGTTCCCACTTCCTTTTCTCCCATCCCTTCCTGCAGGCAGCACCAGGGGTAGAGCTGGGTTGCATAAACCCTGCCCCAATCATGCAACTGATTGACCATAGGAAACAAAAGTTCCCTTCACCTGATCCCTCATTATATGAGAGTTAATTTGTCCTGTGATCAGCCACTTCTAAAGTGCTCTCCAGCCAAACACATGTCACAGCATGGCTGTAGAGTACTTTCAGTACTTTAGGAACTATTTGGAAAAGCTGAATGTGAACAAGTCCATGGGGCCAGGTGAGATCCATCCAAGGGTGGTGGGGTGATTGCAGAGCAACTGGCCATCATCTTTGAAAACTCATGGTGATCAGGAGAGGTCCCAGATGATTGGAAAAGGGCAAACATAGTGCCCATATTTAAAAAAGGAAAAAAGAAGGATCCAAGGAGCTACAGACCAATCACCCTCACCTCAGTCCCTGGAAAAATCATGGAGCAGATCCTCAAGGAATCCATTTCTAAGTCCTTGGAGGATAAAAATGTGATTAGAAACAGCCAGCATGGATTGACCAGGGGCAAGTCATGCCTGACCAACCTGATTTCCTTCTATGATGAGATGACTGGCTCTGTGGATGTAGCAAGACAGATGGATGTGATGTGCCTTGATTTTAGCAAGGCTGTTGATATGGTCACTCACAACATTCTCCCAGGTAAGCTAAGGAAGTACAGGCTGGATGAATGGACTGTAAGGTGGATAGAAAACTCGCTGGAGCATCAGGCTCAGAGTAGTAATCAATTGATGTCTAACTGGCATCAAGCAGAGTGCCCCAGAAGTTGGTCCTGGAGCTGGTTTTGTTCAATGTCTTCATCAACAACCTGGGCGATGGCATAGAGTGTACCCCCAGCAAGTTTGCAGATGCCACCAAGCTGGGGAAGTAGTAGATACACTGGAGGGTAGGGCTCGGATTCAGAGTGACCTAGACAAATTGGAGGATTGGGCCAAAAGAAATCTCATGAGGTTCAGCAAGGACAAGTGCAAAGTCACTTGGGATGGAACAATCCCATGAACCAGTACAGGCTGGGGGCTGACTGGCTGAACAGCAGCTCTGCAGAAAAGGACCTGGGGATTACAATGGACAATAAACTGAATATGAGCCAACAGGTTGCAGGTAGCAGGTGCTGAGGTAGCAGGTGCAACTTGTGAATGCTGCAATGCTGGGGCACATGGAGCATCCCACAGGAGTGTGGGGGGGGCCCTCCACATGCTTGGCAGAAAACTCAGAAGTGGACCGGAAGTACTTCCAGCACCTCCCCTTCTGGGTCCACCAGGAAGCACACTGGTGCCCCCCCCCCCCATTCCCTCCCTGGCTCAGTGATCAGCCACAGGGAGACCCTGGGTGCCCCCCAGACCCAGGAGGCACCAGTCACTGAGCTGGGGAGGTATGAGGGAGCCCTCTCACAGGCTCCCCGGTGGACCAAGAATTGGACTGGAAGTGCTTCTGGTCCACTTCCAGGTCTGTTGCCAAGTGTGCTGGGGAGCCCCCCACACTCCTGTGGGATGCTCCATGCACCCCAGCATTGCAGCACTCATGAGCCCCTGCTACCTAGAGGTATATAGAGAAAACAGTTAAAGCTGTCTCTATATCCAAATCTTTGTTTCTTTCTGAATCTCTCTGAATCTATTCAGAGGGTCCCAATTTGATGCAGAGAGATTAAAGGGTCCTATAATTCAACTAGGATCAGGCTGAATCTCTGCCAAATCAAATCAGGGACCAAAGCTTCAGACAGCCCTAATGGCCATCATAGAGGACATTCCGGTTTTCTGCTACTCTGGCCTCTATTGATACAGAACCCAACGCTTTTATGTCCTCTCAATAGAAAACAGAAGACAACCAGACTGTCCTCTATGATGGCCACCCTATTGATAGGTGTGTTGCCAGTAAGTCATTCCCCCTATTCAACACTGGTGAGGCCACATCTGGAGTACTGTGTTCAGTTTTGGGCCCCCCACTGCAGAAAGGATGTGGACAAACTGGGAGTGTCCAGCGGAGGGAGACAAAAATGATGAGAGGGCTGTGACACATGACTTCTTAGGAGATGCTGAGGAAATTGGGCTTATTTATCCACACAAATTTTCCCACCTATTGTTGCAGCCACAATTTTTGCCATGACAAGGGGCATGGACATCTGTTTCCTTGGGTTTTGTGCTGCTATAAACAGTTTTATGACGGCACAAAGGTGATATCTGCTTCTGGCCCCTGTCATTGTTCATTCTGTGGACTGCTCCTGGGATGATGTGGCCTTTCCTTACTCATGGCAGATTGTAAAGTTTCTCTCTAGCCCTTTGTTGTTCTATGTATGGTCACAGCTAGTCCTAAATTCTGACCCATTATGCATGTATGCTCTGGAAAAGAGACAGTGGTTGCCTCCCTCCTCCTCATACCCATGCAGCAGTAGCATGGCAGAATACCATCCTAGCATTAAGAGTTATTAATGGACAGGACTCAGCTAACATATACAAAGAATTACATAACCATTAGAGATGAGGTCTGCTAGCTGAGGGGTATATTTATTCTGCATTTACCCCTAATCAAGTTGTAGCCAGCCAGCCAATTGCTCAAGGATTGAGTTGTGTCTCTTTGGGGAAGCAGCATGGGACACCAGGGAGCTCCTTTCTTTCTTAATTCCCCAAGACATCTTATGCCACACTGGAACTTCTCTCAAGATTTAAAGCAAACATTTGCTCCATTTCAAAATAATAATATCCTTTGTAATATATTAATGTCATTCATTTTTTGTATTGATAGACTTAATTTGGGCAGGGGGGTGGAAATGCTCGGATAAATCAAGTGCTAACTTGAACATCAACAATCAAAATGAATCTTTTACAGAGAAAAGTTAGATGAACTTTTTTTAGTTTGTCTCTTTCACTTTTCCAGTGCTTCCCCACTCCTAGGTTTTGGCAAAGACCAAAGGCAAAATACAAAAAATACTTCAAAGAAAACTATTCTTGTGATATTCCAGCTTGCAGTAAATCAGCAATATTTAAAGCCTATTTTCTGGAATAAAGAAGGTTGGATTATTTGGATTATACTGGGAGAAGTATCCTAAATTCTGAGCATTTATCTTAATCTTTGAACACTTTAAAGTTTTTCCCTTCATGAATTATTACAATGCCTACAGAGAAAAATTTACTTTTTACATCTGTAGTAAGATTGCTCCTCTTGCTAGAAATAGCATTTTTCCTGAATTATTTGTGTTCTTTCTGGTCCTCTAAACATCTCTTACAGTAGATTTAAATTCCTAAGAGATGTTATGCATCTGCTATGAGCTTTGAAACATGTTCCCAGAAGCCACTGGGGACATGGTATCCCTGATGGATTTAAGGTTTACACAGGCTTGGAATCTTGACTTCAATGTTTTATTTTTTTCTGTTGTGTACATAACAAGTTTTCAGATTCAAGGAGTCCATGTACTGTAATGTATCAATGTATCTGCCTTATTCATCCACCTATCTGTATAAATGGATTTGATCATACAAAAGTTTGAGTATTTTATATATTCACTGCATTCAAAAATGCAACAAATAATGATGTTACCTAGCATCTTAAAATAGTTATTTTAGACTGTAACATGGTATTTGATATCATCTTTTCTTTTTGGAGACATGCAATACTATTGGGACTATTTTTAGTCAGTATTAGCATTGGTTTGAACATTACCATTCCTTTTTGTGACAACTTTCAAGGTTTCAATTTTTTTTTCTTTTTCATTTGGCTTTGGAACAGAACCAAAACATTTTTAAGGTTGTCATGAAACAGAATTGTGTCAAAACATCCATTTGCAGATCAAAATGGTCTCATATGTCACATACTGCTCTCTCTTACTCCATCAAAAGTCCACTCTGCACTTGAGAATTATCCCTTTGAAAGCTTAGTCAAATGTTGCATGTTGTCACAAAGCATATTTGTTTTTGATCACAAACCACATAGGCCCCGATTCAAGAAGATTAATGCATATTGCCGTCTGTCCCCATTCAGGACAGCAGTTGGGCATATGTTTTGCATATGTGCTTAAAGTTAAGTTTATATATTTTAGTAGGCCAACTAAAAAAGTTGAAAAAATTCTTCTTTGCAGTTTTCGGGTACAAACACCCTTCTTCAGGCTGAGGAAGTTTCTGCAGTTTTGCTGAGCTCTTCCTGGATGCGATAGACTAGAATAGAAGCCAGAGGCCAGTATGCAAGAATACCAGTCAGTGAAAATGAAAATTGAGGCAGTCAATGGGTGAGAAATAGGTGGGGGCACGGAGGGGATGAGGAAGGTAGACCCGGTGATAAGATGTAGGTGGTAATAGTAGAGAGGTTATCTGGGATATCAGATGTAAGGCAGGTTATAATGTGCCATAAACCCAATGTCTATATTTAGTCCATGATTTTTTGCATCCAACAGGTTGATGAAGTTACGCTCGTAGCCTTGTCAGCAAAAGGTATTTTGTAAATTCCTCTTGAGGATTAGAATTGAGAGATTGGTGAGAGAGTAGTTTTCTTGTGAGAAATGTGCCCTCACAGGTAATTGGGTATTCTTGTCTTTGATAGATTTTAGGTATGCATTCATTCTGTTATGCAGTTGTTGTTTGGTTTCTGCTCCATATTTTCCATCAGGACAGTTAGTGCCCTGGATGAGATGTATTACAATTCTAGAGGTGCAAGTGTAAGTTCCAGGAATGGCGTTGGTTCTATTGTGGAGTGTAGTTATTGTGGGAGTGGTGGAGATATGTTGGCAGGTTTTACATTTCTTGTCATGGTCTGGTCTGGATCCATTCAGTGTATTTACCCAAAGAACTTTGTTTGCTGATGTCCTTAGACCAAGACAGCTACAGCCAATACCCCTAAAATTAAGCTTGATCTTAACTGCTTTCCCAAATAGGAATCCTTTCCTGAATGAAGGATAATTCAAAATTAGATTTAAAAGAGTTTCATACATTAAACATAAAACTTCTGTTTTTTTCTCCCAGGTAAGGTTCAGTTTGCCTATGGATATGAAATTTACTGGGCACCAGTTGTCACCCAGGTAGCATTGTTTAATAATTATAATAATTTTTCCCTCTTCCTTTTCCTCTTAGTGTGAGTAAATAAACTTTTTTAGATGCCATAAAGGGCATTGGTATCTCTTTCTTTATCCACAGAAAGACATAGTTTTCACACAAACCATTTTCAGAGGGTTGTTATTATCAGACTTAAAATGAGGCTAATGTGCGTCTGCAATACCCTGTAATACCCTGTGGATTCAAGAGCAGATTTCAAGCTACAGACGCTTTACAGCATTGCAGTTGCACTGGTTGGAGAAGCTATTCTGGATAACACCAACTGTTCTGATTCTTCTATAGCCTGAGTTTCAGGGGAACAGACAGAGATTGGAGCTCTGGTGTTAAAAAAAATAAAATCACATTAACTTTAGACCATCATAAATCTTGAGTTCAGCAACTGGGTAGAAAACTACAAATTTTTCCCAGATCAGCTCTGTTCTTTTGACAGAAAAGCAGTGCAGTTAATGTCAACTGGGGATAAATTGTGGGTTAAGTCACATTGCATCCTTCAGGTTTGGGAAATTCAGCCCCTATGGGCTGAACTGGTTTACCCTGTGTATCACTGCTGTCCTTGTAAATAGGGGAATATGTAAATGCTTCTGACAGGATTGTAACTTATAGCAGCCATGACAAAAGCATTTTTTTTTTCATTTTGACTTAAAAATACAGGGCTAGAGCATTGCATTTGTTGGCAGCCTGAAGTTTGTGATCTCTTCCATAAGGTAAAGAACTGTATGCTTCCAAATGAGCATGCCTCCTTTTAAGTTATGGCAAAGTGCAATTACAGTTTAAAGGGAATATTTATGTACATTAGTTAACAACATCATTGCAACTTAGTGCTCACACATCAACACTTAATTAGTGTAAGCATAAGTGACATAATTGCTACAAGGCATGCATTACCCGTAATGTGAGGTAATTTCATGCACTATGCACATTTTAAATATCTCCTCTGTATTTTGCCAGCCTGGATTTTTAAATCAATAGGACATGTTTGCATATAAAGACACCTTATTCTATTTCCTATTTCAGTTGAATGCAATGTTATATCCAGGATTAGAACCAAAGTAATTTTTTTCTGGGAAACTCTAGTCATTATTGGCCCTTGTATCTTAGAAGGTCAAGAAAGGTTAGAAAGTTGTGTTGATGCCTGAAACATAGGCATAATAATAATACAAACAGCATGCTAAGTTTGATTTGTACTCAGTCAAACAGATGCATCATTTTTTGCAGCCTCACCTCTATTACCAGGACACCAGCCTCAATATACCACTCATCATCATCTTTTACTACATCCAGGGTAACTCTGTACGATGTTCTCTGCTGCCTCTTACCCTGAAATGCCTTTGTTGGGCAGATGAGTAAAATCTGTGGGCCTTCTGGCATTCCCATATCTCCTCCACATCTACCTCTGTTTTGCTATCTACAGCCAATTAGTCAAATACTAGTGATAGTTGGATAGGGCAGGGACTACTAGAGTACGGTATCTGAGTGTCTGTGATGATGTATGTATAAGCAAACACATACAGGCTAAACACTCTGCTTATACATTGTAACATTTCTTCCTCCCCCTCATTGTGTTTTTCCCTTTTAGATAATAAATTCAAATTCTAAATCACTTCCCAGAAGGAATGACGTTCCTAAATGTCTGTCCAGTGCCTAGCAGAGGGCTGTCCAACCTCTAAGAGACGAGAGGCCACACACCTTGCCGACTGCATCAGCAGAGACCATGCACAGCATGAGCTATGCTGTATCATGTACACAGGTGACCCAGTCTTAGCCTCAGCTTCCTCACCACCTGGTACCTCACTGTACCATGCTGCGCAGGCTTCTCCGGTCCCATTGGCTGCACTGCCCCACCCCACTTCACCCCTTGGGGGAATGGCAACAGAATAGGAGCCCAGGGATCACAAATTAACCTGCTGTGGGCTGCATGTGGCCTATGGATGTCCTTGATCTAGCACATTTTCAGCACTAGTACACCATAAGTAATAATAGGCATTTAAACACATGCTCTGGGAGAAGGGGGGGGGTGGGGAGTTTACATGAAATTACGCTCTAATTAAAGCACTCAGAGCTTCTTGTCTATCAGCATCCCCATGCTTCAAAATGGTGGCGGGGCTGCTTTATCTAGAGCTCATTTAATGAGCTTTAGATAAAGCACCCCCACCGCCATTTTGAAGCATGGGGATGCTGATAGACAAGATGTTGGAGGCTGCTGTGGCACAGTAATTGCCACACTCCAGCAGACTCAATTGTATCGGATGTAATTACAGCACATCCAAGCAGCTCCCTGCTTGTGTATAGGCACCCAATAAGTCTAATTTGCTTCCTAATATGAAAGTGGATCAGTGAAAGTGGCTGTATTTTGCTTTCAGATCATTTCCAGAAGCAGCTATTTTTGAACAATTAAAACAAAAAAACAAGAAGAGAACAGAAGAAACCTACAAACAGTTCTGGTAGCACTGAATTTTGAAAGTTTGCCTTGGTCTACCCCAAACATGCAGTTGATCCAATAAAAGATATGACCTACAAAAATCCTTGCCTCCTACAAACTGTTTGCTACTTAATGTTTAAAATTCAGTATTATTTTCTGCAGCTAATTTTCAATAGTTAGCCCTCTTCTCTCTTTTATTCCATTATTTTAAGTAATCCCTGAGGTTAGGATAACTAAAAGAGATTAGAGACATTTTTCCTCTATGTTGCTAATTTTGTTCGTGTGTTTGTCGGCACTTTATATATAAGCACTTCATTGTTGCCTCTGCAAAGCCAGTAAAATGTCAATTAGAGCTGGTAGCAAATTTTCCAAAATAATATTTTTCTATTTGAAAATGCAGTTTCTTTTGGAGAAAAACTTTCTGCAAAGATGTGTCAATTTGAATCAATTTCATTTTGAAATAAAAAAAATGTAGGTAACATTTTAATAACATTGACATTTCTTTTACAGTGGTTTGGGAACAAAATGTTTTGATTTTTTCATTTTGAAATAACTTTTTATTTAATATTATTTAAGTAAAATATTTAAACATATTAAGCCAAAATAAAACATATCAGAATGAAGTGTTTTTATTAAACCAACATTTTTCCAATTTTTCTTTTTTTAATGGAACATTTCAATATTCTTATTTTCCTTAAAGTTCAGAATGAAAACAAATGTTGAGTTCACAGACTCCCAGGAAACGTGGAAAATTAGGTCCTGTGTAGTTCTGGTTTCCATGATTACAACTTCATTGAATCTCACTAAGTTGGGAGATCATTTTACAGCAGTGCTTTCCAACTCCTGAGTGGGTGAGGCCACACAATGTCATGTGGGCACCCTCATGCCCTGTGGCATGCCCCCTGCACCACTGGTACCCCCAAGTCCATCTTGTCTTTCAAGTTGTGCTTCCCTACCCTATCCGACATGGTTGGGATAGGAAATAGAAACTGGAGGAAGAAAGGAAAGTCTAGAAACCCTGAAGCAGCAGCAAGAGACTGACAGGTAGAGCAGCACCCAGACAGGGAACCTAGAGGCCACAGATTAATGCCTCAAGGGCTGATTGCAGCCCATTGGCCTCCAGGTAGATGGTTCTGTTTTAAAGGGTCAGGTCCTTGACTAGTTTTTTTCTGTTGTTTGTCTGGATCTTGCTTTTTAAGGTTCTATTTTAAAAGAAAATTAAGTGCATGTTTAATTTCACAGAAGTGCTCTTTCATCCCTTGTTAAAAAAATACTTAATCTCATTGATGACAGGGGTAAATTTAAGCATATTTTAGGTGCTTTGTGGGATAGGAGTTTCACGTTAGTAAAAAATCATTGTAAAATCACAGATATTAGCAGAAGATTTCAGGAACAGGTTGTAGTACTTGAAGGTCCTTTTATCTGATATCGGAAAACTGACCATTGGAAAATAGGAAACAAAAGCGGAAGAGACCTCCTGGCCAGTAAATCACCACCTGTTCCAGGCAACCACAATATACAATCTCTTTTTTTTAAATGGTCAAAATTAACCTTCAAACAAGTAAGACATTTGGTCTCCTCTATTCACACTGCAAAGCAGTCCCAGAACCTAGTCTCATAATTGTTAAAAGCCTCCTTCTAATTTCCAGTTTAAATATTCATGGCCAAGTCATACTCTTTTGCCATCATTTTCCCATAACTTGATTATCTCTTTCTCCTACCCTGGTGTATCTATTATGCCCTTCTTAGCCTTCCCTATGCTAGACAAAAAAAGCTAAAATCTCCTTATCTCTTCTCCATTTTCTTGAGGCCCTTCCATTTTCTTAATTATCCTGGTAACCTTACTCAGCACCCGTTTCAGTTCTTCTTTCTTTTTTCTTTCTTTCCTTTTTTACACATGCTTCAGGGTCAGGGGGGTGTTTTAATTAAAGAGGCTCCGAAACCACTCTAACTAAAGGGCTCACAGTATCACATGTATTTGGCATCCCACACTTCAAAAGGGCAGCAGGGGTGTTTTAACTAAAGCTCATTTGATAAGCTTTAGTTAAAGTGCCCCCACCACCATTTTGAAGCATAAGGACACTGAATACACGTGATGTGGAGGTTGCTGGGATGTACTAACTAGTGCAAGTCTGCTCTAACATGTACTAATTAGCATGTGTTGGAACAGATGTCTGGTATAGGTATTGTGCACAGTACTCCAGATGAGTTCTCAATGACAATATTATTGGAAATACTACACAGATCCTAGAACACATCCGCCGTATTTAAAGCCACATCAGGCTGAGGACTTACACCACCTTACAACTGACCAATTCACATAGGTTTTCCTCTTCCATTCTTAATACTGAATCCTGAAACCCTACTTCATAGCTCATTTTAGTTTGAAAAAAAAAACTTATATCCATTTTAATTGGAAAGAAATATCTGTATATATTAAAAAATCCATGTACTATGTTGAAGTTGACATTAGCCTAATATATGCTTACCAGTCTTTGCCAGTTATGATATTTATGCGTGTTTGTGTGCATGCGTATGTGAAGTCTAGTATTAAAAAACATTTTTATGGTTTATCATTACATTATTATTATTTATGTAATTAAATGCATTTAGATACAGCTTCTATCACTAACCTACAATGTATTCTTACAAACTCAAATCTCTTCCTTGACAAGATAATATATTGCTGTCACCCCACTGAATATTAGTATAATTCTGATTTTAGTCTACTAAAATGACAAGTGTAGCTACTTTATAGCTTCTTTGGACCATAAAACATTTTGAAAGTTATTTTGCCATTGAATCAGCACTGAAACAGATATGCATGAAGATCTGGCATTTAATATGTGAGGTGGTTTTGCCCCTTTTCTGTTTTGAGAAATTTGGTTATAAATTTTTCATGTCATAGTTCTTTTGTCTGTCAGCACCTTTTACTTTAGGAAAAATCTGCTTGACAGCCACTTTGAGCCTGCTCCTCCAGAGCTTTTTACTCATCACAGATAAAGTTTAGGAATAATAAAAAAGCAGAAAAAGAAGAATTGTAGACAAAAAGAAGGAAAAAGAACTTTAAAAATACTTCTCTATTGCTGTTCCATTTTCAAATGCTAAAGTTAGTTGTCATCAAACACGCTGAAGAAGGCATTTTATATGGGAAAAAACAGACCCTGGTACATTATGGGTTGGTACATAGTTTTTTGTTTTCTTATTCCTCTTATTTGCTTATAACTTATGTACCAGGAAAGGGTACACAAGCCCTAAGAAAAATCTCTTTGGGAAGAAGGCATGCACATTATGGCCTCAGTCCTCCAAGGACAGACACATGCTTGTGTTTGGCTTCATGCATCCTGAGTAGTTCCTTTTTAGTCTATGGGACAATTCATGATGCACATAGAGTAAAACACATAAGAATGTCCTTGCATGGTTGAGGCCCATGGATATTATTTTCAGAAGCACTCAACATTGACCTACTCTGTTCTCATTTAATCAAAAAGTTAAATTCCACTGGCATGCTTTTGAAAGTCCTGCCTACACACTAGACAGAATCTGCATTGAGTAAAGACTAAATGAACAAAACTGGAAAGCTGCACACAAGCTGCCCTTCACATATTGCTAATAGGTAGTAGGGTCAAGCTGGAAGGCAGGGACATCCTGGGGGCTCCAAATGACTTCCAATAGGGAAAAGACTGAATACCATTGAGCAGCTGATTTAAAAACAAGTACCATGTTAAAGATAAAAGGCAGATGGGACAGGGGTGCCAGCATTAGTTATCAGTAGTACTTTTTTTTAATCACATTTGTCCTTTTTACAAAGATAAGGTTTATCCCACCCTCTCTCTTCCTGCGCAGGCAAGAAAATAGTATTTACACAAGTTACAGCAATTAGTCAAAATGGTCAAAAGTAAAAACCAAGTCTTTCCATTGAAATCCAGATTAAATCCACATTAAAGCCAGGTTTTGCCATCTTTTTGTTGCGTGTATAACCTTACTCCTTGACTATATTTGTGTTGATGTCTATAGAGATAGTATGAGATTGTGAGGCGTATAGTGCCTCCCATGAGTACAAGTAGCAAATTCTAATCTTTTTTTTTTTAATCTTACCATTCCTTAGGTAAAAATAGTTATAGTACTCATGCATTTGACCACATCATAGAAACCCACTGAATACTAAAACAAGTGTCATAGGAAGAGGCGTTTCTATTAACTTCACAGAAAAATTCTTATTTTGCCCAGCAGATATTTATTGACCTCACAATGGGCCCCCTCCTAATTCCACAGAATTCAGTAGAGCGAAGTCACCAAACACATGGGGGCTCTATTATGGTTCTGCAAACCAGAGAGGTATACTGTGCCCCTGAAGGCATTCCGCTTGTCGAACATGGGGAGAAGTGGAATGTGTCAGATGGCACTAGAGAAGCGCTGAAGAAAAATACTTCTACCTCCTTTTTTGTAAGAGCTGTCTGTATTGCCCCAGGGCTGCTTGTAGTCTGTCAGCCAGTGTATAAGGAGTATTAGACCCATGGCTCCCTTGTCATTTCTCCCTGCTATCTTTAGTGTCTCTACTTTCTCTGCCGCAACTCGCCCCTATATTACTAAAAGGAATATTCCCACTGTTGCTAATACAGATTCACCTGAATTAGCGTTTGCAAACTTTGCAACACTGGGGACACATCTGCATGAGACACTAAATGCAGGGTTCGAATTACAGAGGACCTCGGGGGGACTCCCCCCCATAAGAAATGAAAGCTCCCCCATAAGACAAGAGCCCCCCTGGCCTGCCCTGCACCTCAGGCAGCAGCCACAGACTGCCCCCCAAGAGTCAGAATGTAATCAAAACCCTGCCTAAATGCACAGTAACCTAATAATACTGCATAGTAGCATGTCATGGCAGAAAAAGTGCTAATATGCTACTGAGCAGTATTATTAGGCTAATGTACAGTAGCGTCACTAAAAAGGCAAGCACCAGCACTATTGCGCAGTTGTGCCAGTTACTACTCATTGATTTAGTACTTGGTTATACAAGTACTAAACTTAATGTGCCATAACTATGGCACATTAATGAACATGTAGATGTGCCCTGGGAGCACTAATTTAAATGCCATGTTGATTGGATTGTTTAAACAACAGTTCTGGGAAGAGTAGGGTATTTTATTACTACTCAAGTGAAAATATTGATTCATAGTCACTTGTATGAGTATATATGCATCAGAGCTGATATACAACTCTGATATAGATCCTGAAAAAGTGCAGCCAAGTATATAAGGGAAGAAACAACATGCAAACTATCGATGAGCAAATAGCTTTTTTTTCTGCCTGACAATATATTTTCTCAAAAGATAGGTCACTCCCAAAGGGAATGCTGATAAGTTGAACAAACAGACAGCTTTGAGTGTTAATAACCCAAGAGATTTGTACCATGCAAAGAGCAAGGTAACTTTAGAATGGCTAGCAGGGATATGACTTAAGAGCATAGATATTACATCATTTCTGTATCAGGTGCTTAACTTCTAACACCATGCGATAAAACATTATGTTTTCTTCTCTGTAAACAGTCAAGAACTATTACTTTTGTTTAATCTAAGATGAATTGATATTGAATGTCATATCCTGGTGACTTATATGACTGCTGTTTTCAGAAAAAATGTCTCCCTGTCCTCTTTGAGGGACACAGGGGAAGGTGAACATGGCAGCCTATATGTAGATCAATGCCACAGAGAAACCTGCAGTCTTTCTTCCAGAGGAGTGCCAACAGTGCTGTCCTTTTCCCCAGCCCAAAAAGCACATTTTTGGTTTTAGTTCCTTCAGAGAAAAAAGCAATCACTAAAACATTCATATAAAACCATCAGCAACCATCACCAACATAATGGCTCCTGTCCACCTATTTCTATTCACCCACTCCAGTGTATAACAAGCAGGGCTAAAACAAACAGATTATATGCCATGGCCAAAGCACCTCTAAATCTCTGCAGTCTTGAAATACCAGGATGACCAGAGGCCATCCATGATTCCTGGACCATGATCCGCATTTCCATGCAAGGGACCTCCTGGGACATGATGGGCTTTAGCTCTCTGCAAAAGGTAAGAGTCTTTTTTCTTACAGGTTGGCTGACCTCCTACATCAGGCTTTAAATTGAGTACAATGGGGGATGAGGAGACAGAGAGAGTCTAGAACCTACAGACTGCAAGACATGCAGCAGTACACCCCAGATAAGTACCAAGGGGCCCTCTGGGCATTAGCATGGAGGGGCACCAAAGGCACCATTTGGAGGGCTCAAGTGACTCTATACTAATGCTAGGAGCATGGGGAACAAGCAGAAAGAACTCACACGCCTGCTTGCAAACAATAACTTCAATTTAGTGGGGCTAACGGAAACCTGGTAGGACCCTACCCATGACTGAGTGGTTCGAATTGAGGTCTACAGGTTGTACAGACGGGACAGAGTAGGGTGGAAAGGGGGCAGGGTTGCTTTCTATGTAAAGGATCATTATACATCTACCCGAATCAAAATGGAGGAGAAAGTTGAAGCATTGTGGGTTAGGATACATGGAGGTCGATTGGAAAGGGACTTGGTGGTGGGGGGGTCTGCTACAGACCACCACACCAAGAAGAAAAGTTAGACTTGGCCCGCACTTGCAGGGAGGCAGTTAGAAAGGCCAAAGCAACTACAGAGCTGAGACTGGAACACTAATTAAAGACAACAAAAAGTATTTTTTTTAAGTATGTAGGGAGTAAAAGGAAGGTACAGGGCAGCATAGGTCCCCTACTGAACAAGAAGGAGCAATTAGTGTCAGACAGGGGGGACAAGGCTGAGCTATTCAATGAGTTTTTTGCCTCAGTTCTCCTGAACAGGGCTCAAGATAAGTCTCCTAATAGGTTCTTAGATGGGCATCAGAGGAACACCAGCCCACCAAACTGTCAATTCTGACTTGGTGCAGTCACTTGGATGGACTGGATGTGTTCAAGTCAGCAGGCCCAGATGAGCTGCATCCAAGAGTACTGAAGGAATTGGCTGGTATCAAACAGAACCACTGGCATGGCTATTTGAGCACTTGTGGCACTGGGATCAGGTCCTGGAGGACTGGAAAAGGGCCAATGTGGTCCCTATTTTCAAGAAAGGGAGGAGGGAGGATCCAAGTAATTATAGGCCAGTCAGTCTCACCTCCATCCTTGGAAAAGTCTTTGAAAAGATTATGAAGGACCATATCTATGGGATTCCAGTGGGAAAAATAATGCAGCAGGGAAACCAGCGTGGATTTGTAGCAGGTAGATCATGCCTGACCAGTCTGGTTTTGTTTTATGACAGGGTCACAAAATGCTTAGACACAGGAGTAGAGGTGGATGTTGTTTTCTTGGATTTTAGCAAGGCCTTCGATACAGTATCTTATCCCATTCTCATAAATAAATTAAGAGGCTGTGACATAGATGTTTACCCGGTCCAGTGGGTGGCAAATTGGCTTAGTGGCCACACCCAGAGAGTGGTGATAGACGGGTCGGTATTAACCTGGAAGGATGTGGGCAGTGGGGTCCCACAGGGTTCAGTCCTTGGACCTGTATTCTTCAATATCTTCATCATTGACTTGAATGTGGGCCTGAAGTGTACTCTGTCCAAGTTTGCAGATGATATTAAATTGTGGGGTGAAGTGAACACTCTGGAGGGTAGGGAATGATTGCAGTCAGACCTGGACAGGTTAGAAAACTGGGCAGTACACAATAGGATGCAGTACAACAAAGACAAGAGCAGAGTGCTACACCTAGGGTACAAAAATATTCAGCAGACCTACTGGCTGGGAAGTGATCCTCTCAGCAGCACAGAAGTGGAAAGGGATCTCAGAGTCATAGTGGACTCCAAGATGAACATGTCTTCAGTGTAACAAAATCATCAGCAAAGTTAACTGCATTTTATCATGCATCAGCAGATGCATGACAAATAGAACCAAGGAGATGATATTTCCCCTCTATGCGGCATTGGTCAGACTGCAGTTGTGGTACTGTGTCCAGTTTTGGGCTCCATACTTCAAGAAGGATGTTGATAGACTCGAGAGGGTCTAGAGGAGAGCCACTCATATGGCTAGGGGCTTACAGGACAAGCCCTATGAGGAGAGACTGAGGGACCTGGACCTCTTCAGCCTCT
The DNA here is from genome assembly GCF_000455745.1 of Alligator sinensis. Taxonomy (NCBI): domain Eukaryota; kingdom Metazoa; phylum Chordata; order Crocodylia; family Alligatoridae; genus Alligator; species Alligator sinensis. The sequence goes on along the minus strand of NW_005842573.1, from coordinate 682,877 downwards.
GCAAGAGAAGGCTGAGAAGTGATCTTGTGGCCACCTACAAATTCATTAGTGGGGTGCAGCAAGGGATCGGAGAGGCTCTGTTCACCAGGGTGCCTCTTGGGGTAACAAGGAACAATGGTCACAAACTGACAGAGAGCAGATTTAGGCTAGATATCAGGAAAAACTTCTTCATAGTAAGGGTGGCTAAAATTTGAAACAGGTTTCCAAGGGAGGTGGTGCTCTCCCCTAACTTGGGGGTCTTTAAGAGAAGGCTGGATAGGCATCTGGCTGGGGTCATCTTTCCTGCCTAGGCAGGGGTTTGGACTTGATGATCTGTTGAGGTCCCTTCAGACCCTAGCATCTGTGAATCTATGATAAGCCATCCAGAATGAGGCAGAGGTCACTTGGGTAGTGGCTCTCACAATGAAGTTAAGATAATCCAAAACCTATCCAAAACCAGAATTTGAGGGAAAGAATAAAGCCATTTTTATCCAACCAATGACCTCTATTCCCCCATAGCCATTTGAAATTCACCAAAAGCAAAACTTAGTAACAGAGCTAGGTGGTAATTAAATTATCCATTTTCTGGGAAATTTGACTATTTTACAAAAATTCTAAATATTCATTTAAGAAAATTTAAAAGTGGAACGATATGCTCTTAGCACTTAATAAATTGTGAAAAGAAATTCCTCAAGTCAATGTGCTATGCAAAACGTTTTGATTTAGGAAAAAAAATAATCAAAAACTTGGTTCAGTGAAAAATTTCTGATCAACTGTACACAGAAGTAGTCTTGCATTGAAGTCACAATCTGCCTGAGAATTGTACAGGTGATATTTTAGTTGTATGTAATAATCCATGCTCTTCAGCCAACCAAACACAATGGTGAAATTGCTGGGGAAGATTTTAAAACTTTGATAACATACTTCATGGTTGTGCTGGTTACTATTTCTTTCTCAATGGGGTTTAAAATAATGTGCTAAACTCTCAAAGATCAAAAGCTGAGAGTTGAGCTGATTTTACCTGCTTTCTCTCATCTCTCTCTCTCTCTCTCTCTCTCTGGTGAGAGGAAGGTTTAAAAACTTGCATAGCAAAGTTTACTCTGTATTCTTGGATGGCACCTTCAGGAACATGGATGCAATATTATGTGGTTTTCTTTTCAGAATGACAACTCTGTGTAGATATCAAGTCAGGGTACACTTCTTCTATATGAATGCTATTTTTAGATTTCTTGGTTTTCCAACATCAATGCAAGAGGCAAGGATTTTTGGGGTGGTATCTTTTATTGGACCAATGGTATAGTTGAGAGATGTTAAACAAGCCTTTGGGCACAAAGTGTACCTTCCTCAAGCCTAGGAAAGAAGCAGACACAGCTTGAGAGAAGTAGCAGAGAGAAAAATGGTCTGTATACATCACCATATGCAAATAAAAACAAATCTGTTTCATATTTCTTAGGCCATCACAGCTACAACATCACACCAACACTACTAAGATAAATGGTGACTTACTTCGTGAATGGGGGAAGAGCAGCAATGTGATATAACTTGACTTTAGCAAGCCTTGTGATACAGTCTCCCATAATACTCTCATAAGTAAGATAATGGCACATAGCCCAAATAAAATGCTTGTAAAGTAATTGTATCATCATACTCCAAAAGTCTGACCAAGGTTTGACTTCTAACTAGGAGGCAGTATGAAGTCTGTTTCCCTTAGGGGCCTGCCCTAGGTCTAGTACTGTTAAATATCTTCATAATGACTCAGAGGATAGAATTGAGTGCAGATAGCAAATTTGTAGATGACGCCAAATAAGTAGGATGTGGCTTTGGAGGATAGGTTCAGGACGCAAAATGATCTCAATAAACTGGAGAAACTGTGTGAAATAAAATTGGATGAAACCTGTTAAGGACAAATACAAAGAACAATCAAAGTAGGGAATAGATCCAAACTACAATACTACAGAAAAAAAGACTGGGATCTATAATGAACCACAAACTGAATATGAGTCAACAGCATGCTGCTTTTGCAACGAGAGCCAGGAACAGAGTGGGATGTATTAACAAGCATATCACCAGGCAGGTTACAGGAAGTGAGTCTTTCCTCTATTCAGCACTGGTGTCATTTTGGATAACACACTTCAGAGGATAGTAACAAAATGATCATCTCTCTCTCTCTCTCTCTCTCTCTTTGGTGACCAAGGTTTGACTTCTTGTATGTCATGTCTGGAAAACATGACATGCAAGAAATAATGCCAGTTGAAAGAACTGGAACTATTTAGTCTGAAGAAGAGAAGACTGAGGAGGTTTTTGATAATAGTTTTCCAATAGAAACAGATTTGTTATAGAGTGGATGTTGATAGACTATGCCAGTAGTGTGACTGAGGGAAGCAACTAGAGCAATGACCTTGGACACTGCCTTTGTGGGGCGGCAGAAAAGTTGCTATTGCCCCAATGGTGGCTGATGACTTCGCCACCATTGCCCCAGGCACCATGCAGCTGCCCCAGGTGCAGAGCCACACTGCACTGCTGCACCTCTCAACTATCCTTTGTGTAAACAGTGGACAGGACAAGAAATACTGCATTTACTCAATTCCGAGAGAGAGATTTTTTTCACTCATTCAACATGGTGTAAACCAAGCCTCATTGTAGAACTGAGTATCAGACCTCTCCAGCTGAGAAATGTGGAGAGCAGTTGTGCAAGGAGCCTGGCTCAGCTGGGGACAGTGGTGATAGCAGCAGGTTCCTCCTTCCCTTCCCTGCCCAGCTCCACCCCCACCCCCACCAGTTCCCCTGCTGTCGCGGAGTAGGCTGTAAGTAGGAATTTGGGCAGTGCCACAGCTGCTCCCCACAGTGCAGGGCAAAAGTAAATCTAAAGCATTAGCTGAGAGTCAGTCCACTCCAGTTGTGGGGAGCAGCTATGCAGGGAGCAGCAGATAGGGACAGCAGCAGCAGCAGCATGCCAATTCCTCCTTCCCTGCCCAGTTCCCTGCCAGAGAGGAAGACTGGAAAAGGGGAGCTTGACAGGAAGCAAACACATGAAGGAGTTGCTTGCGCTGATGCCATCGCCAGTTGAGCTGGGCTCCGGGCACAGATGATTTCTGCAGCTCAGGGCAGGAGCAGGAATAGGAATAGGAGCAGAAGCCAAAGCTAGAGGCAGTCAGGAGTGGTTCTGGGACTCCCCCTGTGCCCAAATCTGCTGAGGACAGCAGCAGAAGGAGGTGGAAGTCATTGGGAAGGCAAGTGGGGAGGCAAATAGGGGGGTAGGCAGCAGAGGGACAAGTGGCCAGGGAGCAAGTTGTGGGGAAGGACGCACAAGGGGGCAAGCGGTGGAGGCTTGGCAGGTGCCAAGGGGTGGTGGTCAGGCTGCCTGCTCCCCACAGTGCTTGAATCGCCACTGCCTGCCCCCCATCCCTGTTTTCCTATCACTTGCCCCCTTGCTTTCCCAATGCAGCTTTTGGGGAGACAAATTTAAGGTGACCCTCCAATAATTAGATTCTAAACATGGAAAATTACAACATACTAGCCAATTGCCCATCAACAATGATGAGGGTGGGGGAATGAAGCCTCCAGCAACCCGCTGCCTCCAGGTAGCGGAGGGGGGGCATCTTGGATTCAGATAAATACAGCAATAGTCTTAAATTGCAACAAAGTATATTTAGATTGGATACTAGGAAGATCTTTCTAACTATGAGAGCGGTTAAGCCCTAGAATAGATATTCTATTAAAAATGTGGAATGTCCATCACTAGAAATTTTCAAGAGGGTCAAAAACAATTTGCTGTGGTAGTCCTTTCATGGACAATCCTGTCTTGATCAGGCGGTTAGATTTCATAGCCTCCTGAGGTCCCTAACAGTCTATTTCCATGATTCTATGTTAATTAGTTCAGATCTTTATTTTTTACTTGCAATGGATCTGCAGGTTTAAAACTGAATAGAGGACCCCATCTAAGCACTTCCACAGTTTCTTTAATTTTCCAAATTGTTTTATCTTGAATATGATGGTAGCAGACAGGAAGGAATTTGATTTTCTTATCAAATTCAGATTTTGCAATTTAGATTTTTTTTTACATAATCCTCTGATTGATCTTTAAATGTCAAAGATAACCAGACAGCTCCTAAATAAAGCTCATATTGAAGAGCTGCTGGGAGACCTAGAAAAGGGATATCTATTACATTACATTTCAGTGATGATATTGATGTCATTGTACATGAAATATGTTTCACTTCATAATCACCAATCAATGTTTTCCTTTTCAACTTCAGCATGCAAGTTCCACTCAATAGCATATTTTATCTCAAAGAATCCAACATAACTGATCCACTCCACTTTCTAAGAGCAGCAGGACTCTTTTCTATCTTCCTGTTTAATATATCAGAATCATATTTATATTTTACTTTAAAAGAATTACCTGTTTTCATTCCATCCAATCACTCACTGCCTACCTCCTGCACCTTTAGACATGTTGGAATTAATTAACACACTGATGCTGATTAATCACAACCAGTATTAATCAGTAGCTTTCATAACTGGTACAGTGACAGTGAAGAACCACAACCTAGTAACTTCTGCATTGTGAAGACTAAAAGAAGAGGAGCTAACTAGTTTATATTATACTATCATGTATCTTGTTACCAGATACCTTGGTTATTCTACAAGACAATTTAGATTCTATCACACTAAACTCCACTAGAAGGGTATAACAAGATGGTATCACCTGTATTTAGCATCCTGTATATATAAGGTGCCAAACAACCAGCCCCCTCTCTTCTTTCACTAATCATTACACCAAGCTTACTTCCTCTTCACACTAGTTTTATATGTTTCTTACTGTTTACTTATGGGCATAGGAAAAACCTTGATCTACTTATCCGTCTACTTTTTAATTCAGAGATGAAAGCCTTAATTTCAATCTGCAATTATATAACTATTGTGTAATGTTCAAGTACAAGGATGTTGTAAGTACTGCAGGCTAATATAGAAATATATTAACTAAAAAAGTTGAGTATAGCTTGGGGGCGGGAAACATTGAAAAAGCTTCACTAGTTTTCTTCAGAGTCCCCATACGAAATTGTGCCATTTTTTCTATTCAGTCCAGAATGCCACAAAAGCACCTGCATTGGATGAAAAGGACCATATTAACTCATTATAAAAGAAACTATAACAAGAAGAAGAAAAAACTATTTTTTCCTTGTTTATTTTAAGGTTTGTTTTTTCATTTTTTCTTTCAAGAAATGTATTGATTGAGGGAGAAATGGGTTGCAAAAGACCACGTCATGAAATCACGTCCAAAATTACTAGCAGTTTTGCTCATATCACAATACTGTGCCAGCTCTCATTTGGGGGTGACATTGCCTGAAGCTGACACCCAGCACAGCTCCTTTTGAAACAGACACTGGTTAATTCTTCATACACGATAACCTTTTATTTTCCTAGGGACAGGTAAAGCCTAGAATGCTTCACACTATGTAAAAGTGTGTCTTTAACATACAAAGAGCCTTGCCTTTCCTTTTTTGTTCCCAGGGTGTGCAACAAACCTGGAAGAAAGAGCAACCTAAGGGGACATTGTTCATGAACTGAGCTCCGTAGAGTAAAAATCATTCCCCCTTTTTCAATTTATTTTATGTGCTGACATAAAATATGTTCTTTAATTTTTGTCACAATGTTTCAAGTAAATCATTAGGAACAATGCTTTGCTTGTTAAGGTGTGGGGTTTTTTTTTAATTAAACAATCACACTCATCTCTAGTTGCAAGGTTCTCCCCTCCTCCACAGATAAACACTCGCGCGCACACACATACACGCACATGGAGAAAACAGCATCTTGCTTACTAGACAGAGATAAATTCCTTGCCAGCATGATCATCAGACACTAAGCCAAATTCATCTTCTCCTTCTTCTTTTTTTCCCCCCACTCTGTTATTCATAGAGACCACAGGTGAAGCGGGAGAAAATTATTACAGTGTGATGACTGCTGAAATGATAGAAGGTAAAGAAGATGGATTATCACGGTGCTGACATGATTTGTATGGAATTCCAAAATTAAGCTGTTCACTTAAAGTGACCGTCTTCTTTGCACCCACGATATTGCAGCTGCCCTAGTAATAACCTTCATCTGCACTTGTGAGCCAAGTGAGCAGAGCACGTTTCCCATTACCTGTCAAGCGAGTATGTAGAGTTCTTCTGGCCCCGCAGTAATAGCAGGGCTGCTGGTGAACAGAGTAATAAACACCTACTGAGAGGGATGTAGCGTGAAAAGATCTCATCACCTGCCATTAGTACACTGATGAATAATGCAGCATTTTCTGTGGCAGATGTCAGGGGTGGGAGGAAGAATCACTTCTGTAAATGCTCTGGTGAGCACTTCAGTACAAAGTGAGAGGTGATAGCAACAGATGCATGTGACAAAATTACACTCGCTATTGTATTTTAAAAGAAATGGGAACATTTACTTCACAAATAGCTGGCAGGCTCCCTCATGCTCCTTTTTTCCTTCCGAGCCACAGGATGCTGTAAACCAGCAAACTAACCTACCTACCGCTGAGCATTTATGTCTCCTAACTGCACCATTGTCTAAGGGGTAGAGAGGCTCTAAGGGGCTTGGATGTCCAGCTAGCTAAATATCTGCCCACTCAGACCCAAGCAGGCCTATTCATTGGGTAGGGTAAAAAAAAAAAAAACCCTGACTCCTATATATATTTTCATTCTCTCTGTCTCTCTCACATAGTCCACAAGATTTAATTGTATGAAGGGCCAGATACTGGCTTTGGTGCAGTCACTTTAGCCAAAGCACTGGAGGGTTCTGGCTACAAAGCAGGGTTGCATCAGTTTTGGAGGGATCCTACAGCAATATACAGCTAGCAAGGAAGCTTAATTGCCCCTCTACTGCTGCACAGGATGTGAGGTAGTAACAGCTACACTGGACTGGTCCCTGAATGGGAACAGCTGGCATTAGTTGAAGCAATCCCCTGTCCTGCAAAAGTGATGTCAATCCCATTTTCGTGTATCAACAAATCTAGTTTCTCCAGTTCAACAGACAAGACTGGAAAAGTGCACGTGAGCTTTATGCCACACTTATTTCTCCTCCAATTCCCACCCCCCCACACACACACTTTCCACACTTGCACAGGGCACTCTTCAGCCACAGCTAAGGATGCATCCCCAAATCCATAATTTCTGACACATTCAAGCTCCATGAAATAAATCCACAATCAATAACAATATTATGCAATTGAAACATTATTCATGGCACAGTCTTGTCTGTGAAACCCAAATTCAGATGACTTGCAGCAACCAGTCCCAAATGTGTTTTGATGAAGTTTGCTTCCACATCTTATTGACAGTAGAATTTTTTTTTATTGTATCTGAGCCAAATAAGTGTTTTAGCCAATTGCTGTCACTCTGCACAATAACTCATTAACATCAAAAGTCCTGGATAACAGATGGCTTGTTGCCATGAACTGTGGAATTTTAAAGCAGTAAATGACTTAAGCTCCTGCTCTCTTGAGGCCATCAAGACTGGATTCGCTGTGATAGAATTTGCTTGATCTCCATAGGGTAGGAACAGAGGAAAGGAAAGGACCGGATAAAAAGAAAAGAAGGAAAATGCTTTATAATCTTTCTTGCAGGCAGTCCATGAGATGACATAAATGTTGCCATTTCATGAGTGAGTGTACTGTTATCGTTATTATCAAATATATAACAGAAGACACCAAAATTAGGATTATCACTAATTCATTGAGGGGGAGAAGGAAGGGGGAAGATACCCCAGGACCTGCAAGTTTCTCCTACTGTCCCTTGTTTATCATCTCAAGGAACAGACCAAGGTTTGTCCTGGGATAACTCCTTACCTCCACAAGCCTCAGCTCCACTGCTGTTATATCCCCCAGGGATATATCCCTGCAGCAGGGAAAACTCTGCCAACTCCAGGTAGTTTCCCCTTGGGTTGTAAGAGAATTTAAGAACCCCCTTTCTGTAGAATAGACTAGTCTGGAATATCACTCATCCCGAGATCATGCTTTACCACAGGCATTCAGTAAGGAGACAAAGCAACAGAAAGATGTATTACATAAGAGAAAAGAACTATACAAGGAAAGCTGACCATATAGCTTGAAGACAGAACAAAAAGACAAGGTAAGTTTCTTACTCTCTCATCTGACTACAACCTAGCTCCTCTGAGAGTCTTGCCACTATTTCCAGAGATCAGCCTTTCTGTTGATCCTCCCAGCCTTGTCTGTTGGATTTAAGTCTCCCCCAAACCCTGGGATAATCCAAAAGCCAGTTATTTTATATATATTCCCTAAATACCTCCAAGCCAGACCTCTCCCATCAGCATCATCCTATTTGCTCTTGTGTATCAGAATCCTCTAGAAATGTCTTTCCTTCCTGAGGCATCTAGCTAATAGCCCATTTCTCTGAAGTGCCTTCACTACTGAGGCACTCTTAAAGAGATCTTCCCAGAGCCACCCATCCTAGCCTTTAAACAAACACCAAACGTCGTCAATCTTATCAGCAGAAGCAAAATTCCTATGGCCCAAAACACACGAAATGGATCCAGATCATGCCAGGACAAAATGTATAAAACCTGCCAACATATCTCTGCCACTCTCACAATAACTACACCCCACAAGAGGACCACTACTGTTCCTGGATCTTATACTTGCACCTCCAAAAAAGAAATATGTTATCCAGTGCACTAAATGTCCTAATGGAAAATATGTAGGAGAAACCAAACAACAACTGTGCACCAGAATGAACATGCACTGAAAATCTATCAAACATAAAAATACCCAATTACCTGTGGGGGCGCATTTCTCACAGGATAAGCACTCTCTCTCCTGTCTCTCAGTTCTAATCCTCAAAGGGAATTTACAAAACACCTTTCGCAGATGAGCCTTCAAACTTCATTTCATCAATCTACTAGATACAAAAAAAACATGGACATTGGATTCATGGCACATTATAACCTGCCTTCTAACTGATACCCCAGGTAATCTCTCTACAATTTACCAGCTATATTCCAGCACCAGGTCACCATTCCTCTTCTCACCTATTGTCTCTCACTCCCTCTGATTCCTCACTGCCATGGCATTTGCATTTTCACTGACCTGCATT
>NW_005842573.1:639432-673763 GCF_000455745.1 Alligator sinensis | reverse complement strand
CTGCATACTGGTTTCTATCCTATCTGAGAGAACACAATACAACTGTAGACATTCCCTCTGCCTGAAGAAGTGTGTTTGTACCTGAAAGCTTGCAAAGAACAATTTTTCCAACTATTTAGTTGGTCTAATAAAAGATCTCTCATTTACCCAAAGAACCTTGTCTTCACTTATAGAGGGAAATTTTCTCATTACAGACAGACAATACTGTGGGTTTATCCCAGTAATAGCTCCTTCTGTCTGTGTTTGGGAGTGGCAGTTGTTCTTGCCCTAGTAACACAATGGTATGAGACACATAGCAGTTTTTCCTGCTCCCTTTTCCTTAAGTATACAACCCTAATTCCTTTGACTAAGCTATGTGCAAAATCATAATGATACATAAAAACAACACAACATAATCCATACATGATAAAAAAATGATATAAAAGAACATAACCTAACACTGGCTTTTCAATGACACCCCATGCTCAATATCATTAAAACAAACTCAAGAAACCATTCATGGCATCCCATAAACACCCCAAAATAGGTGGGGGTTCATGACAGGGATTATTTTACATTTCATTATATTTCCCTATTTTTTCATATTCCTAGCCATATATGCTATGGTCCAAAAGTGTCCCCACATGTCCCAAAAAGGTAAGTGTTCAAAGACATAATAGCATGAAAAATTCAGATTTGCAGAAGCTGATAAACATTTTAGAGCGGGGGAGGCTTCAAGACAGATGTTTTCTTCTGACAACCTTTTGTTCAAAGTTGTTGTTTGAACTGCTGCTTTTATTCTTCTTTCACATACATTACAGATGTTAGTAATCTCCCAGTTAGCTGTGGCTGCGTTAGGAGAAAGCTCTGTGACTAGGAAGAGGACATGTCACTTAAGCAAGAGCTGAATGATGAGATATACAATAAGCATAGGTAGCTTCAAAGCATCTACAGCAAAATGAAAAAGCTGGCTAATGAAATATATATCAGAGATGGAAATAAAAGTCTTGACTTTAAAGCTATCTTTGTTTATCTCTGCAACCAGAGTGCAGATATTGGTAGCAGCAGAGAGGTCTTTTTGGTAGTATATGTAGTACACAGAAAAGTGGGGTGCATCCTTCAAGCAAAAGGATTCCGAACCCAGCTGCAGCAGCCATGGTCAAGACAAGAGCAGTGATAATAATAATTACATATCTTCACAGGTCTTACTAGGGAGATCTGCTTTAAAATGCAGAGAAACTTTAATCCAGTGTAAACCTATATGAAAGCTTCAGAAGGGGAAAGATGTAATTAATAATGAAGCTTCCACAGTGGATCTGAGCTTCAGGTCCCTCTCAGGACACTTCAGGGGACATATATAAAAAAATTGACAGTCCTCCCTGAGTGAGACAACCCAAACAATCTGGAAAACTGTATCACTGAGCAGAGCTTCCTCTTGTCCTCAGCACTCCCTCAAAATTGGTCAATAATAGACAAAATGTTGAGTTACAAATACTCCTGTAATTGATCACCTCTTCCAAACCATGTACAAACACCTTAACTGTATTTTTTCAAAACCATGGACAGTTGTATAACATATCCCTGACCTCTATCTGTTACATCATAAGGGGTGCTAGCAGGTTTATATCTTCCCTTTTTTAAGGTCATCCATTTTGGTCTATCATTTTACAATGTAATTTTTTCATATTAAGTGGAAATATAAAGTCTAGTAGAAAAGCACCTTTTTATTGTGCTTTGTCAAGGTTCCCATTCAGTCAGCACAATTTATAAGAATACCCTCTGTCACCGTGCAAATTGTTCTCCTATCTGCATGTTCCTGTACCAAACTTTTATCCAGCCAGTGAAATGGCATATTACAAAGAGAAATGCAGATCAAGGTACAGCAAATTTGCACCTGCAAAACTGAAAGCCAGTCCAAGACAATTTTAAAAATCATGCCCTGAATCTCTCAGCCTAATGTAATATTTTCAACTGCCTGGAAACCTGCCATAGTAAAAATGTTTCTTTTTTAACTCAAAGCCTTATTTAACGCTCACAATCTTAGCATTGGGAATATGTACTCAGTACATTCCTAAATGCTACATTAGTCATATAGAAAATTTATCAATAGTTAAAATTCACAGATGTTGGATAAATAACATTTATATCAATAAATCAATAGTGCAAATGCATTGAAAGCTAAGAAAGTTTTGATAAAAAGCAATGTTCACCATGTATTTTGTGCCCTGGTATTGTTCCTACCGATGTGTAAGGCTAAAAAGGGCCACCTATTACTGTAGAGATGTATCTAAAAAATCTCTCAAGCTGCCTGTAATAATCTCCATTATGTATAATGACCATTTTGATAATAGTCTTTAGAAGAGGTAATGGCCCTGCTGAATGGTTATTACCTGTCTGTTCACGCTGGAAGCAAGATGCAGAAGCCAGAGGGGACAGTCAAATGGTCCTTGTAGTGTAGTCTGAAGGAATAAAAAATATTTAACAAAATGCAAGAAACAGAGAAGCAAGTGCCTTTTATTGTAAAACTGTCTGTTGTGGTGCAATGAACCTTTGTGAATTTCTCAAAATAAAGATATAGAATAATAATCAATATTATAACAACAGGCAGGCCATCAGTATGCAAACTAATTTTAAGTGTCAAAGAGTCTATTCAAAATAAAAAACCTAAATGTTAAATATATTTTTATATGTAATAAGTTATACATCAATCCCATGCAACCCCAATAAAGTGGTATCAACTCAGCTCAAAGAGATTTTAAAACTGATCCAAATGTCAAATGCACACAGACGTTCTGTACACCTGCTGTGGAAATGTGCATGTGTACAAAGTGCTGAACTATGACAGCAGCAAAAGCCATACTAGACACCTAGGGAATCACCTTGGCATTAGATTTAGGGAGGGTATTTTGGCAAGAAGGGTACTGACTTAGGAGACACGAGGTCCAGGTTCAGTTCATAGCCCTGCTAACTGGCTTCCTTTGTGACTTTGGCCAAGACACATAAGCACTATTTTAGTCCCCTCTGCAGAAATCATTCCTCTGCAATCTCTGTTGAAATTGTAAGCATTAAGGGACAAGGACTATGGTGCCTATAAAACATGTCATAACTATATGTATATGCATATGTATTATGTGTGTGTGTATATATGTGTGTGTATAGTTTTGACTACATAGTTTATTTAAAATTAAATAATATTAAATATTATTAAATATTAATCGTGTACTGTCCTGAAGCTTCTAGATAGGTGAAAGGGTATTGCACATGGTAAAACTAGAATAAGGAACTAATCCAAACTTCAACAAGGCAAGATGCAATATTCATACAAAAAAAAAACCATTAATATTATATAACATTAATGTGTATGGAATTGGACAGGCATTCTAAAAAGTATGTCTGTTCTATAAAAGAGATAATTGAGGAAAAAAAGAGTGGGAATTGTAACTTGTTAAAGGTTAGGCAGAAATTCAGCATCAAACACTTCACATCCAGGTCTCCTGGGTCTAGTTCCTCATGTATCTTCCCTCATGAAGAGAATGGTTATTTGAAAATTACAGAAATCTCTGTATAATTCTTTTAAATATGATGTGATTGCTACTACAATAACTGCAGTGTCATGGAATGACTCTGTATCCACCTTTGCTGACAAGGCTTCTGGAAAACTAGGAACAATGGGGAACATTTAGCCAGAACAAATGTACTTTGACCAACAATGCTAAGGTGGCTATCTGGGGGTAGGAGAACCAGTTCTTTTCCTGTTTGCCTTTAGGGAGAGTATTATTCCCCAACCAGTACAAAGCGACAAGGGCATTAGATAGAAGTTAAAACGTACTCATGAAGGAAGACATCCAGAAAGCTTTGGATAAGGTATAAGAAGAAACAATCATGCTTTTGTAGCTAGGGGGTCTAGTTTAACTGTGAAAAGCCCCAAAGTAAGAGAAGGCAAGCTTATTTAGAAATGCTATGGTTAGAAAGCCATAGAAGGAATGGCCCATCCAGAAGACCCTGTTCCAGAAAAAAGGTATGTCATGTATGTTTTATTGATCTAGAACTGAGTATTTCTTGTGTTATGTGAATTAGGGCATTTGGCATAAATTTCCTCAGATCCCAATCACATGACTTACCTTAATACCTGCCAGCAGCCTAAAGGGCATTGCTGTTAATGGCATTTCTTTCCAAAATACTGTGCAAAGTCTACCAGTATCTGATTGTCTAATTTTTGTTTATTAAACAAATAAATTAATCTGCTTCATCTCATTTGAAGGTGATATACTCATAAGGATGAAGTCCCATTTTTTGACCTATTCTGTTCCTGTTGTTTGCTTCCCTAGTATAAACACCAAGGTCTCACCCACTCATTTACTTCTCAGCGTATGCTAAATTCTGGAAATGAGGCAATGTAGCCACCTTAAAGCCACCCGACTACGTGCCCAGAAGGAAAGCTGGGTTATAGACTCTGCATGACTCTAATCTGGCTATACTGCCTTATTCCCAGGATCAGTGTATGCTCAAGCAACACTGAGAGGTGTTTTTCTCAGTGGTAGTCCCAAGCACAGCATGGAGATGGTAGAGACAGGCCTTTGAAATCCACTTTCTTTTGGAAATAGTTTGTAATGCTGAGAACGTTCTTCATTCTTTGCTTCACAGTCTCAGCTGCTTTCCCTGTCTTAGCCTAGACCCTGGGGAGGGGCAATAACATTACAAGATTCTCCTATTAATCTTTAGGAGATGCATATCACAGTGCAGTTCATCTTTCCTACTGTAACTATGCATAACCTAGTTCCTTCTAATTGGCCATGTGAAGACAAACTTTTCCCCTGCCTACTTACTATAACCCAATTTGTTCTCTGTCTCAGCATATTGGGTCATTGGCTGAGGAGATCTTTAAGCACTGAGTAGGCCTTTAAGAGTAATTCAGGACATCTTAAATGGCTAATTGCAGGGCTTTAGACTGATTCTGCAAGAAACTGTGCTTTCAGGAACATGGGTCATGGGAGATATACAAGGAAGCAATAAAGAATGACAATAGGCACCCCAAAAGAGATTGTTTAGGAAAAGAACTACATCAGAAAAACAAGCAGGGAGTCATTGACTTGAGGAGGCAGCTCCATATGTCAGAAGAAAAAAGAAATAAACTCAGGGCTGCCTCAATTTGCACTCACTGGTTAGTCCACATGAATGTAACCACAGTGAGCATACAATTGAATTGTACTTAGGCACACATTAAGAAACAACGATGTCGTTTTTGAAACGCTAAGGTTGAAGAACAGAGGTAACTTCGTTCAATTACAATGCATAAAAATTACAATGTAGCAACTCAACCTGAAATATATAGGCTTTGCATGTAATTAGTGCAAGTAAATGGAAAGCGAAATCTGTATTTTCATATTGTTAATGCAAAAAGTATTCTTAAAAGAACTATTACACTGCACAAACATGGGAATTTTGGAACCGCCTGACAGATAATCAGACTTGTGGTGTATCCATTCTGGAAGCCAGTCTCTGACAGAAGCTAGCACACAATGTTCCAAAGGAAAATATAAGAAACTAGGCAACAATTACTAAAGTTTTGCTCTCAGACTGCAAGCTGGCCAAGTAGCTTGTTAACCCCAAATAGTTACTGTATGACTTGAACCTGAAGGCTGGTATCACTTATTTACATTCAGCATTTACATTCATCCTACATATGGATGTACCTGTGTGAATATCTTTCCTGGTTTTTTCCCCTTTAGTCTTACTCTATTCTTAGCTTGAATAACATCTTTTGGCACTTAGTTCCATGGGCTAATTATGTTTTGTGTAAATTAAGATTTCCTTTCATGGGTTACATTTTCTTCTCAGTGTTTTTTTTTCATATTCATTAGATGTGTCCCTTTGTATGTAAATCTTAACCATAACAACATTGCTACTTGTGATACTATAGTCCAAAGTAAACCAGTTCAATATACCCTTTTACAAAGCTTCTTCTAAGCATCCTTTAAAATTTTCTCCCAGACTGAAAACTATAATCTGAAATTTGTTCATCTAATAGCAGATCTAATTCAAAAACAAATTTATAATCATTTGAAGAAGTCTGTGATAGACTACAGAAATGCTTGCAAATGTACAAATAAGCACACTAAATCAAATTGCCCATTTTCAAGTTGCACGTGGATGAATGAAAATAATACTTAGTTTTTCTATGTAAGCTGCTTTTTGGTGCATTAAAGTCATTAGTTACTATCATCTTCTGTGTTTAAAAATCCTGCTTGAAAACAGCACTTATTTACCCAATAGACTAAAATGGTTCTGCCATGTCAATTTTCCCAAACTTGCATGACAGATTTTATGTGTATAAATAAATAAAAGGAAATGCACAGGCAAAAGGTTTGTCTAGGTTAGTTGTACAGCATTAAAGTTGTTATTAATACCACTCAGAAAAAAATTGTTGAAAAAGATTTGTTGGGGAAAGCAATTTTTTCACAGAATCCTAATATTGCTGACAACATTACCTTCAGGGAAAAATAATCATATCAAGGGGGGTTTTTGTTTCAGAAAGTATTTGTTTTGAAAAAGTGAAAAAAATGTGTTCTGATTTAATTTTTTATCATTATTTCATAACACATCAGTAGAAACGTTGTATACTCCTACTACTACTGTATCATATGAGATAATATAATAGTTTAAATCTTCTATTATTCTAACATTCTATTGCTTTTTTAAATTATTAAGGGAAACTGATGCTTCATATCATTTGAATTGTCTTTCATTAGTGCTTTAATGAAACTCTTTAACACTGTTTCAAATATCATGTATTACTACAACCACTGTCATTAAAAGAATAACAACAGCTTTTTAAAATAAGGGAAATAAAAAATTATACTCTGAAATGCAATTTCCTAAAGAAAGGAATTTAAATGGACATTTTGTTTTGTACAAAAATAAATGTTTCTTTTTTTCAAATTTGAAACAAAAAAAATAAATGCTGAAATAGTCACGAATCAGAAATTTACCATAGGTGAAGACAAAAGATGTTTAATCTGTGCTTAAGAACGTAAGGCTGCAGAAATACCTTTTGCCCACAGTACCTTACACAGGAATGTTGAGTCATGCAACCATTTAAAAAATAAGACAGTGGTACCAAAACACTGCCACTGCATTCTTAGTTGTTACCATTGTGATGTAATATTTTCATATTCACAACATCTGCCTATTAATCATCTTCTAGGCATCGTTATGGTAAATGATGAGTAAGACCAGTGAGACACCAAAACATGCATAAGAAAGAAGATCCTAAAATATTCAGCCATCATAACTTTATATAAAATAGATGAGAAGCAAATACCGTGTCAAATGATGTTAAACCTTATGGTTGTGTAGAGATATTCAACAAGCTCAAGGCAGAATCAATCTAAGTTATGCAGTTTTCTATAAGTGGTGTAGTTTAGATTCATAGTCAACAGAACACACATTTGTCCTCTGGTGCGGAGAGGGGGGCAAATATTAGACCTGATCCTTCCCTTTTTAAACCAGTCTATGTGTGCTGAACTTCTGTTATGGGTATAAACCAGTTTTGTGTGCCTAACGTCTGTTCTATTACAGTTATAGACCAGTTTCCAATCACTTATACAGGTAAAAGTGTAATGTCTGCACCCAACCTATGTGATCATGACACTATGCGCTTGTGGCTGTGTGCGCACAAATAACTCTGCAGCATAGAACCATTTAAAATTAAATCTCACTTGGTTAAATCAAGCATCCTAATGAATTGCTTTGTTTTCCAAAATGAGAAAATAGCACAGAAAGTGAAGGAGATTTTTTTAATGAAGAAATGATTGTACATTATTATCACTCCTAGAGACACTGGAAGATGTAGATACACTATTAAGATGTCAAAGAAGTTTAGAGAGGTAGTCTTTCATAGCATCTGATGAAATAAACTGTGGCTCATGAAAACTTATGGATTTCTGATTCATTTAGTCTATAAGGTGCATATCCATCCTGTCTTCTGCCTGACTTCAGACAAAGATAGTTTAGTTATTATTGGATGGTCCCTGCTGTTGCATATGGAACAGATCTGGCAAAGTTCTGAGTATCCCCAGCTTATATTGTTTTTAGTGGGAGGTCATGGTGCCAAAAAGGAACCAACTTCAGATTCCTACTACATTTTCAAATGGTATTTGATAGGATGATAATGGAAATAAAGACACAAGAGAATAGACAAAGAGAAAACAGATATTTACTAGGATATCATGCAACAATAGACCTCCCAAGCCTGAGTAAAATTCACATCATATTAATTAATAAGTATGACATGATAAAGATTCATAAGCTTTGATGACCAAAAAACAACTAAAAAAGAGTAAACATTTTAAATTTTCTTTTACATTCACAGAACTTTAAAATAATCCTTGAAATATGAAAGGAAAATAAAGAGAGAAAATAAGTGAGGGGGAAGTGACTGAACATTGTTGCTGACTTACAGGGAGAATCATGATTGACTTGTACAAATAGGAGACAGAAAGTTTATTTTGCAGAAAGGCCTTTGTTAAATCTCTCAAATTTAAAAATCTGTTAATTCCAATTCCAGGCATGAATAGTGTCTGTGGCATCAAGAGTACATGAACTGCTGAAACCAGGGAAATGATGCAATTAATAACAGAATAGTACACATTTTTTTGAAGAAGTACTAGTTCAAAAATCCTAGGTCATATCAATCCCTTAATTCATCCGATCAGTACAATTTATTTATTGGTCTGTGTCTATATTTTTCTCTCTTTTGGCAGGAACAAAAATTGCTGCAATGAAATCATTTCTGGCTGGCACAGTGCCTGGCAAACTTTGGGAACCATTCAGGTCTGGTTCGCATTCATTCCTCACATCATCCATCTGAATACCAAGTTCCAGGATAAAAATGTATTTCTCCTACATTTTTATGACACTTCAACTGCCTGAAATATCATACTTTATAACAATTTGCATCGTTATGGGTCTGCCATAAATTATACAAATTGCCATAAAATGTTGGGGAAACCCTAAATCACAACCCTTTCTGGCTTTCTGAATGATAACATTTGGGTTTGCTTCAGATAAGTTGGTTCATTTTGTTGCACACAGTCTTAATACTGAGTCTTAATGGGTATTACTGGACAGTGAATTCAGCTGCTTGGTGACTATTAAATGGGGCAAACTAATAGAATTTTTTTCCAGCACACTAAGCAACACCTCACTGACAGAGAAAAACACATGGATTCAGAAGTTGTTTACTACCAACTAAAGAGAACCCCTATTGGTTTTTTGGGTTTTTTTCCCATGGAACCCACATTATAGCAAAATTAACAACCCTCATCCTTATCTGTTTTACTGGTACTAGACAAAAGTGCTTACACCATTAGTAAAGTGAGTTGCCTGAGTCTAAATCTTGCTACAGAAGACTGTCTCTCTCATTTACTGCCTAGCTATCAAAAGTTGAAATATCAAGCATATAAGAAGCTTTGAAGAAAAATACAGAAAGGTTGTAAACAGTGACTGCATTTGTGTTCAATGATATATTAGCTGTAAGGTACTCTACAGGAGGGCTGAGTGTATGCCTATCTTTCTAGCTGTCACTAAACATTTTCAAAGCACCCATTACTTTATGTAGCACAAGAGCTAGGAAGTTCTTAATTACTGTAAACCTAATTAATAATTATGATGATGGCTGTGACCAAATATTGATCTTACAATCTGACCCAAGGTAGCTACGACATGGTACATATATATAGATGCTCATTGGTCACTAGAGATACTCAGCAGCTGCAGAAATAATTGGTCCAAAGAGTGGGGAAAATGTCACATTTCAATTTCCCTTTATGGGGCCACTTTCATACAAAACTGTACTTACACCCTTCATAGTCAGCCAAAGTTTATCTGAGCATAGCCAGATGCTCATCTCAGTTGCACACCAGCATCAGTCTGAACTAATTTTGACTCCAAAGGAATTACTCTAACTTTATGCTATTGTAATGGATCCAGTGCTATTGTAATGGATCCCAAGACATGGATCCAGTGTAGAAAATAGTTACAAAAGAGCCAAATAGTCTCCCTGACCTCATTCCTGATTTTCAGAGAAGTAAATCTCATAGAAAAGATTTTCTTCAAGATTCTTCATTTACAAAATAAAGACCAAAATCTGCAACTCTGATCTCTCTTAGCTGTTCCTCTTAATTTAACTCGTATGTCATAGCCCTGCAAATGATTTCTAACTCTAGCTAAAAACATTAATTCAGGTGAACATCAACTCAGGAGTGGAAATAACTTTCAGTGAAGCACTGTCAAGATGCTCAAGAAGGCTAGATTTTTTTGATTCTAAAAGAGATGTACATTTAATTCTAATAACAACAGGACTAAATAAACAACATACAAATTAACACACATTCCAATACAATTGCATCTGTTTTTGCTTCAGTCCTGAACTGATAATATAAGCCTAGACCTCTAGCTTATTAGTAAAGTTTCTAGTTTATTTTTAGCTGGGGGAAAATGTGTGTTGTTTTATATGGCTAGGGACAGACATTCAAAAAGCCTGAGCCTAAATTGATTCTGTCTTTGCAGGTCAGTCTAGCCTGCCTAGGCTGAACTGGTTTGTAATCACACAGACATCCCCTCTGGACTGAAGAAATGCAGGCACATGCCTGCAGTGGCTCAGACTAGAAGCCAGGAGGCAAAAGAGCAGCCCTCCCTCCATTCCACAGTGCTGAGCCAGGACCTGGCAGGATGCTCTGATTAGGGAGGGGTTCCCCCCACCTCACTGCTCCTGACCAGCCCAACAGGGAGTTGATAACAGAGCATTTAGCACCCCATCAAAACAAAACAAAAGCCTCTCTCATTAGTTCAATCTCTTCTTAAACAACTTTTTCCAAGGAAGGAACAGAGGAATCAGCTGATTTGTTGATTAGTTCCAAAAAGCCCTAAGGAGACACTGTCCTGTCTGCTTTACACAGACACCTCTCAGCATTAGGTAGCATACCACATGCTGGCTACAGTTTGTGTTGTGGGAGAGGGGAGGGGGGAATCCCTGCTTGATCAGGGAGTGGGCTGGGGGCAAGGGGGTACAGAGAAGCCAGATAGACCCTGCTGTGCCTGCAATCTCTGCCAGAGCTCCAGCCAAGAAACAGGGGAGGGGCCAGCCCAGCTCTCTAAAGCAAAGACTCCAACCCGGGGCTGCAAAGCATCTGGGATGCTGGGGAACTCTGGTTTAAGTTAAACCAGGAAGGGGTCTGGGACAGACATTGCATAAACCAGTTTGACCCAAATCAGTTAAGTCTGATACTACATTCAACCAGGTTTATCTCAAACCAGTTGCAGCCATTTTCAAACTGGTTTATGTGCACTGAATGTCTGCTCTGTTACAGGTTTAGACCAGTTTCTGATCACTTAAACCAGTTTGTGTGTAATGTCTATCCCTAGCATATGTGATAATACACCAGTGGAAAACTGGGTACACTGGAAAAACGTTTTGGAGTGAGATTTGGAAGTTATGAAAAGCATATTAACTACTTCTATAAGGAAAAAGAATATTATAACCAGCAATGAGATAAACTGAGGTCAGCAATCATTGCTAAAGATAGTAAAACCTTCTGGCTACTTGTATCAAAGGGAACAGCGAAATTTAATTATAACATTGAAAATAATATTACCACAGACAGTTGGGTAGAATATTTTTCCAATCAGTTTACTTCTTCTATGGAACAAATAAATAGTAATCTAGGGGGTAATAAACCCACAATGATACAATTAAGCATCGGGTAACAAAAGATCAAATAGCACATCTCCTCAAAGCACAATGGAAGAATAAAGCGCCGGGCCCAGATAGAATACCGGTGGAAGTTTATATTGATAAACTTGGTCAAATGGTGGACTCTGATCTTGGAAAAATGGTATAACTCTATAATTGAGTTGGGCCAAATCTCAGATTCCTGGAAAGGGAGTATTATTGTACCCATTTTCAAGAAAGGTTTGAAAAATAAGCCAGAATCATATTGTCCTATAAGCTTGATAGGCATTTCAGCTAAAACTTTGGGGCACCATGTGTTATATCACCTCATAGCATGGGTAAAAGGAGAAAACATACTACATGAACGTCAGACCAGATTTAAGGATGGATATTCCACTATTGATAACATATTTATTCTTCAATTTTTGAGACATTAGTATACACAAATGCACAAATGAGCACTCTATATTGCATTTGTAGATTTGTCAGGAACTTTTAATATTATAGATAGAAGTAAACATTGGGAGAAACTGATAGATTATGGGATTGACCCTTCTGTTTTGCATTTGTTGATAAAATATTATAAAGATCCATGGGCCCAAGTCAGGTGCGGCTTGAAGGGTGAACTTACACAAAAAATCCACATACAAAAAGGGGTTAGACAAGGATGTATTTTGGCGCCTTTATTATTTAATCTTTATATGAATGATATTATTGGAAATATATAGGATGCGCATTTTCATCCCCCAAAATTATTAGCAACCCTGAATCCTATTTTAATGTATGCAGGTGACACTGTTATACTTTCAAGAACTCCTATTGGTTACAGAGAACAATTACAACTTTTGAGCATTCTTGTGAACAAAATAAGTTAAAGATAAATTATGATAAATCAAAAATAATGTATTGGGGAAGCCTTGTGGTGAAATGTCCATGGAATATGGGGGGAACCAAACTGAAGTTGTCAAAACCTATAGATATTTGGGTGTCTTATTCACAGCTTCTCCTTCATGTAAACATCATATTCAGTCAGTTAAAACTAAGACAGCCCAATCGGCTGTGGCTACAAAGAAATGTTATGAAACCACAGCAGGATAATAAGTCCAAGCTCCTATATCAGCATACAAAGCCAAAGTTACCTCTCAGATCTTATCTGGCACTGAAGCATGGGGTTATGCTGCTAGTAATGACGTAGACACCTCAGAACAAGTTTCTTAGGGCTCTTCTGGCTCTTCCTTCCTCAACTCCTGCATCTTTTCTGAGATTAGAGATGGGAATGGATTCTATTTTAACTAATATTATTATTAGAATGGTGGGATTTTAGTTTAAAATCCTGCCCCTTTTACCATCTCATCTGCTTAAATTATGCTACACAGAAGATATTAATAATCCCCCTCCTTTCCAATCACCCTGGATAGCTTTTCTTTCCCACACTTTTGCACTTTCTGGAATGGGATACTATCTCAGAGATAATGAAAGATCTTTCTCCCCCATAGAAAAGGTTCAAGTTTTCCAGAGCATATGAGATATTGCCAGGCAGTGGCTACGGCTACTTGCATTGCCCCTTATATACTCTTTGGAAATTAGATTGGGGGGGAAAAAGGTATCTACAGTTGGATCTCAATAATAAAAAGCGATCCTCTTTGACTAGACTCAGGACCGAACAGATGCCCACAGCTGTTCTGGATGGACGTAGATTTTCTATTCCAAGGGCTAAAAGATGTTACCAAGTCTGTCTAGAAGTTTTGGGAGATACTATCTACTATGTGTTAGAATGTTCCTTATATAATGACACGAGAACCTATTTATTACCTTACTTATAGAAATTGATACACTTCTTGCACAGAGAGAAATTAATCTGGCTTTAACAGCAAACAGATCCAAATATAATAAACCGTCTCATAATTTTTGCTTACAAGACTGAGGTGATTAGAGTTAAATATCCTTTATTACTGATATGAGTAATATATTTTAACATTAGACTTGATTTTATTGTGTCAGTTGTGGATCTATATACAACATTATAGATTCATGCCTTGATTTACTACTATATTTATATTAATAATGTTTTTATCATGGGTTCTATTTTAGTATAATATTTGTAGTTTGGTTACTTTGTTCAAACTTATTTACATTATGGGTGTATGTGTGTTATGTCATCTTTGGGAGCATGGCATTTAGCCAGAATCCTTGATAAACTGAATGCACCAGTGGTCGCTCCATCATTTTTTCTACCTTGCTGAATTACAAGTGAAAATTTCTTCTTCTGTCCTTTCCATGCCCATTGCACTGTGCTGCTTATACATACATTAACAGATAGTTCCCCCTCTGAAGAATTTGCATTCTATATAAAAAGGGTGTCTGTCTTCTTCTAATATATTTTTATAATACGTATCTGTCAGTGCTACTTTTGGTTTTAGATGCTATAAATAATGACTTGGATCCTATTACACTTATTCTGCCCATAAATAGACCTATAGATTTATAGCATGATGTTATTCTGCCCTGTCAGTCCCTGAGAAAAGTGAACATAACTACTTTTATAGCATGCAATCATCTTAGCCTTAAGACTATGTCACAAAAAGGAGTAAGCAGGAGAAAGACCCATCCACCCTCAGCATTAATTTCTTTCCAAATACTGAAGCAGAGTAAAATCACACTAACAGGCCTAAGTCCACTTAAATGCAATAGGATATGGTCCAACATTTTGATTTTTCCTGAACTAGAAAAGACAGTTCCCATGCTGCATCAAATATAGGTGAGCCATCTTTTGTCTTCAAGCTTGCATTTCCATTTCACAGGGGGCTTCGACTTTGTTTTGACATAGTAGAATCTTTGCTTTTGATCCAAATCTATGTGAACATGTAGTCAAGAAAAAAGTCATGACTTTCTTTCCATTTACTCTTCTCAAATGCATTTCCTGCCCTTCAGGGTCCCAAATAATTCACTAGCATTCCTATTTCATCTCCAGCCACAAATAACTAGGGTACATTCAGAAGATAAATTTATTGCAGTTCAACATGACATCATTATATCAAGGATGATATAATCATTGATTGTCTGAATTAACTTTGCCAATTGGATTTCAGTGGGATAATTATAAAGTAATTCAAAGTTATTCAATGGAGCATTTAGTAAAGAAATTCAAAATAGTGAGTTAGTACTGATTACCAGATAGCAGGTCCAGGTAGCAGTCCAAATATGTCAATAGCAATTTGGAAATTAGTTCTCTAATAATACACTATTGTAGCACCAGACATGCTTTCTATTGTGGCTATTTCTTAACATTCTTATCAAATTCTTTCATCACTTGTCATTGTTTCATTAACTTTCTCTTGAGTAGAAAGGTTCATGTAGTTTTGCCAGTGGTAATCTATTTATTAGGTTGCCAGAAACTTTAACATTAGGAGCCAAAAGCAGTGAGTGTCAAAAGCAGAGTTCATTTAAGTGTACTACAGCAGAACTTCCTTTAGCTTCTTGGAACTTTTAGTGAGTGATTGATTTAAAGCATCATTACCAAAGTTTCCCAAATGACAAACATATTGCTAAATAGAAACTTCCTCCCTGCCACTATGCTGTACACTATGTCCCGCATGGAACATGATAATGATAGCAGGGACAGAACAGTTACTACCTACTGCCTGAACCACAGAGACAACAAAAGTGTTATCATTATTACTGCTATTTTTATATTATTATTGTGACAATATAAACTCTTTTATATTGCAGAGTACTGTGTTTTGGGAGCTAAAGACTTTAGGTTCTATCATTAGTGTCTCATGTATGCAGTTCAGTCAATAATCTCAATATCTGTTTGGGTGCAATAACTGGATTATGTACACAGTGTCATCCCATCTGTTAGATTTGATTTTCTTCAGACATCAGCTCTTCTGGATGAGATTTTTACAATTGGATAAATGCTAAGTGTAGGCTGCTTGTGAGTGCTGCTATAGGGTACCTGCCTCTAGAGGCCTACTTGCGCCTACACCCTCCAGTCTCTCCCCTATTCAGTAGTCTCTCCTGCCATGTCTTGATGTCAGAATTGGTAAGGGAGGTTGCATGGAGGGCAAGGCACACTTTTGAAGAGGCAGGCCCTGTCTGGTCTGAGGCTCTCCCCTGCTTCATCCCAATTTTACTCTCACTGGGGACTCTAGGTTAGGGGCCACTGTTCAGAGTCACAAGCTCCTGGCTCAGCTCCAGTCATGCCCCATGACCTCAGGTTCCAGAACCTGCAATATCCACTCCATAGGCAGCTAGGGGCTTTGAGTCCTGTTTTTCTCCAGCCACCAGTCCAGGCAAGCTCAGCCTCAAGCAGCCACAGAACACACTCTAACCCTCCTGCCTTACAGTCCAGGCAAACTCAGCCACATTTGCCCATAGAACATACTTTATTCCTTATCTTCTATCCATTCAGTGGAATTTCAAGTTCAGGGTGTCCCCAGTCACCCCCTTTCAGTGGCCTTTGCCTCCCCTACAGCCACAACCTGGCCCTCTAGGGAAAAACAAAAACCACAAAATACAATCAGCAGCAAAGTTGGAGGGAGAAAATATTATTTGGAGGGGGCTGAGTAAAACTTAAACTTAAAAGATACTTCTAATGTGCTGCTACATGGACACTGCCCAGAAAGTAAGTGTGTGGTGAGAGAAGGGGAGTGGGGGAGAGAAGTAGCATGGTGGGGCAGATCGAGGTCCCCACAGTGAGGGAGAGTGTGGGGCAGAGGCAGGGGCTGGAGTGAATGAGGCCCTGGGGTGGGTCATGGGATGGTTGGAGCCCTGAGCAGCTCATCCAGGGGACTGGGGAGGTTCCTGCCACTGTGCGCACCCGGGGGGGGGATGGGGAGCACATGCCCCATGGATTTGTGCGTGGGGTGGAATGGAGCTGGGCTGCCACTGTGGGCTCAGACTTTGTGCCCCACTGCCATTGCCCTGGGAGCCATATGCTGGCTATGCTGTGCTTCCTGCCCGCCTCATGGTGGGAAACACAAAGTCACACAGCTCCCAGGGCAATGGTAGTGGGGCACAGAGCCCCAGCCTGCAGCAGCATCCCCCTTCCACTCCACCCTGCCCACAAACCTGGGGGGACATGTGGCCCCCATGCTTCTGCTAGGATGTGCACAGTGATGGGAACCCCCTTACACTTCTGGATGAGCCACCCAGGCCTCCAACCAGACCACACCCTGCCCCAGGCCCCCATTCACCTCAGTTCCTACCTCTGCCTCTGCTCCACTCCTTCCCTCACCATGGGGGCCTCGATCTGCCCCTGGATGAGGTTGGACATAAGGAAGAATATCTTTACTGTCCAAACCCTCAGGGTTTGGAATAGATTGCTGCCGGAGGTGGTTCAAGCACCTACTCTGAACACCTTCAAAAGATATCTGGATGTCTATCTTGTTGGGATCCTATGATCCCTGCTGACTTCCTGCCCCTGGAGCAGGGGGTTGGACTCAATAATCTTCCAAGGTCCCTTCCAGCCCTAATGTCTATGAAACCTATAACCAGGAAACCAGGAGGAAGAGACCTCTACCAGGAAAAGGATGCACTGTCAAACACACAAAAGTTAAGAGAAGAAAAGGTGGAGGGAACGCGAGTAAAGGAGGAAAAAAGAACCAGGTACTCCTGGATATCCTTCCCATTCTAGTAATGGGGTAGGGGCCCTGTTACACTAAGAATTTGTCTTTTCTTAAAGTCTTAAGGGATTGATTCTAGGTCTTCTCATTTTTAGCACAGGTGTCATACATCACTTAAAGAATATGTTTGATTGAAGCTTGAGCCCAAACAATGCAGTCACAAGCTATGGCCCCACAATATGTTAGTATAAGCTCCCAGTGTTCATAATTTACCAGGTATTAGAAATCCAGGAGGTTAGACTTCTTTCTGAATGTTGTGGAACAAATTTAGTCAGACACAAGAGGAATCTACTGAGTTTAATATTTTCTCTTCACATTCATGATATAAAGAGAGGATTTTAACCTCAGGATATTGTAATGATACCTTTTGCAATAATAAGAGGAAAATGTCAGAGGAAAAGTAAGGAGGAACTAAACTTCTCGTACAAGTTGTAGCAAAGATTGTTTTTGTCAAGTATGAAGACAGAAGTTAGTGCTCCAGGGTAAAACCAGGCCATGGGCATGTTCAGATGTCCAGTTTCATTGTACATTGAACAGTCAAGTTGTAAGTACAACCTCCATGGTGTCCTATTCCAGGACGCGCTACTTGCCCTCTCATCTTGATATGGATTCCCCTCTACATCCATTAGAAAGACAGAGGAGAGAATTCCAGGATATTACACAAACAGAACGTAATAATTTTCCATGCTGCTTTTGGAGCATGAACTTCATCCAAAGAGTAAATGGCAAAACCCAGGCAAGTCAGAAACTAAGCCACTTAAAAGGCATATTCCTGTTCATTATGCTATCATTTTTTAGGTGCTTTTTAAGAAAAAAACAGTATCCTAGCAAGAGCTTCCCAACAAAGATTAAAAAAACCCCTAGGTGCAGATTAAGAAGCTCTCAAAGAACTCTGAATTCAAAATGGACATATGTGCCCAGAGCCCAATATGGCAGAAGACTCCTAGGGGCTGAGAGACCTGCCTTAAACAGTTCTTCTTTGTGCAAACAGTGAGACTGTCACAATCTGGGGTCAGGAATAAGGATATCATGCAGGGATAGGAAAGCTGAAGATGGTCTGCAGCTATATTGAGAAACTCTTTAATGATCTTCTCTACCTTATCTGGAATTCTCAAAGCTTTCGTAAATGACAAGCGAGCAAGTAAGTTTTGCTCCACACTTAGGAACAAGTGAGAAAAATCAGGCAACAGCTACAGGATTTCTCCACAGGCAATAAATCATCAATTCAGCCCAAACTATCTGACAGGCTACGTGTAGCTCTAGCATATACCAGTTTCTGTAATGGATCTGGAATCTTACTTATTAAAAAGCTTAGAGATGCTTCATCTACGACATTCAAAAAATCTCTCTCTCTATTAAGACAATAAAGGAATAAAAAGGCAACATTGACTGTAACTCCCCTGGAATATGAAATAATAAGTCCTGTCAAAAACAAAGAAAAGTACACACAACTGCCATTCCTGAAGTAATTTATTTCTCACTGCTGCTCCCAAGGAGTGAGTCAGGTCAATTATATAAAATGTTTAAAAAAAAAAGAAACACAGACATTCCTTCCTCCTGGCCAACATGATTTCTGCTGGCACTTCAGAAAGCATAACACTTTTAAGAAGATCCCCTCAATGTATTTAAAGAACCCAAACATGGACAGAGTAGCCTAATTTTAGTCTTCTTAAAATGTGCACGCGTGCACACATGTGCACAAACACACAGACACAGACTTGGGGAAGAGTCCTATTTTGCTTTACATAGCCATTTGCTACCCTGTTCCCTGTGTAGGGTGAACATACAAGCATACATGCACAACTCCATAACTGAATGTAAATCACAAAATAGCCGGACAAAAGACACAGCTGAGGGGAAGAAGAAAGCCCTCCCATTTTTTAACCCACCAAACTAGTTTTTAGGGCATTACCAAGAAGCAGAAGACCCTGGGTCTAGACCAAAAGAGAGCCAAATCTTTACCTCTTGCTAACTACCAGGACACTGCTTAGGCATTATCTAGTGTCCTTTCTAGCCCTTCTCTGGAAGATAAGCCAGTGCACCTTGTATTTAATGTATTCTAGAAGAGCAGGAGAGAATTTTCTGCCCCACTAGTAGCAAGGGTCCAGGCTAAAACCAATAACCCTCTCACTTGGAGAGCAGAAGTCATGCACCTTCCAACTCATTTTCTTTCCCATGGCCTCACATATCTCACATATCATAGGGCCAGCTTCAAGAGGAAGGCTGGAAAAAAGTCTAGAGTTACAACTCTTTGTAACTACCATTTGGACCCATATGGTAAAACATGTTTTTTTGGTTTCCATCTTTGACTTGCTTAGACTGTAAACACTTTGAGACAGAGCCAGTTTGTATTTGTGTCATATCCAATACCAAGAACAGTGGCATTGATTAACAAGTTTATAAACAGTGAATATAATAATTAATATTAGGGCATGATGGCAGAGAGGTTGAGGCCTCTTTCTACAGTTCCAGAGGCATGACAGCAAGCCCTGCTCTGGACTTGTGCTGAACACTGCCCCTAGTCAACCCATTTTTAAAGAATACCAGGAAGTCAAAAGCAGCATGATGGCTAGGGACAGAAGTTACACATAAACCAGTTGAAATGATAAGAAACTGGTTTAAACCTATAACAGAACAGAAGCTCAGTGCACATACCCCAGTTTCAAAATGGCTGCAAGTGGTTTAAGATAAACCTGGTTGAATGTAGTATCAGACTTAACTGATTTGGGTCAAACCAGCTTATGAAACTTCTGTCCCACCCCTTCCTGGTTGAAGTTAAATCACAGTCCCCCAGCATCCCAGCATGTTTTGCACCCTGGGCTGGGCTGTGCTGTCTCTTCCTGAGAGGAGGGCTGGCCCTGCCCCTCTGCTCTCTAGCTGAGCAGTGAGGGCTAGCTAATGAGAGGGATGGGGGGGCAAGCCCAGCTGGGGATGCAGCCCAGTCTGTGGGGCAGGGGGGAATGGACCCCCCGCCAGGCAAGCCCCAGCTGGGGTGCAGGGAGGGGGTTGAATACCCCTTCCCCCACTCAAACTTACTGCTGGCTGCAAATACATACTACAAATCCCAGAAGAAAAAGTGATGAGCAACCTTGCAGAGTCCTGCTGCTGTAATTCTGGACTGCAAATCCCAGAGAATTTGGGGGCAGCAAGAAGAAGAAGTGAACACAGCCAGAGAGCCATGCTCTAGTGCCCCCCAGCTTCTGCAGGCCTGTGGCTGGATTTCCTGAATCAAAGGAAAATGTCTGTTCACTTCTGTTTCAATTTAATCTGTGCAGTTTAGACTAACCTGCAAAGATAGAATAGATTCAGCCTCAGGCTTTTTGACTGTCTGTACTTAGCCGATGTGAATCACATTGCTCCTTGTGTGATGTGGCTCTTTTGGCTATGGAACCTGGCATGCCTTAACCAAACTAGCCCAATAGGCTTTTGTGTTCAGGCAGAATTTTGACTTGACATTTTACGTGAATGTTAGTTGCCAATATAAATGAATAGAAAAATAATAATCATTCATGGGCAAAAACAAAAGTAATTCCAGAGCTGAGTTCATATCCTAAAACTGTGTTCCTTACTTCCTTCTCCAATTACTTTCCTTTCTTAAATAAAAAATAATGCACTAACAATACATATAACTACTCTGGATTCCTGGGAAGACTGAAAAATTGAAGGAAGAGCTAATTTCTCCACCAAATCCTCTGTGCTTCTTGCTGGTTTTTTGGGGTTTTTTAATGAAGTCTGGCTGCACCTCTTTAGGGGAGGTAAGCCAAACCCAAGAGAATAAAAATCTTAAAAATAAAGGAGTGTCTATCAGTGCATTTGTGCCTATCAATGAGTGTGTGTATGTGCGTGCGTGTCTGGAATAAACTGAAGCTCTGTTCTAGTCAGCAAGAACCTGAATTCCAGCCTGAACTTTGGGTATCAGATGATCATCATAATGATTCTTGCTGCCACTTTGCACTCAGTGGCAATGCATGTGATGCATCTGCAGCCGCGCTGAAATTAGCCCTATCCTGATGTCCCTCTCTAAATGTTTCCCCGTTATCTCCTACTTGTCTTGATAGCTAATACAGTTCCTACAGCTGCTATATCATATTAGGTCAGAGCGATGAAAACGAATGCCATTTTCTTGATGGCTTATGCAGAATTGTTGTAATTTGAATCAAGTCTCCCTAGTCTCTTTCTTTCTTTCTCTCCTTTTTTTTTTTCCCAGACTGAATATATACTGGGGCCCTGGCGGGCTGCCATTCTAACTGCACATTAGAAATGGTAGAGTTTTCCTCTATCTGATTCTATAAAATGAGTTCACCAGAAGGTGCAGACCCAGCACATTTGTGGTTTTTCCTATAAATTACTTTAACACTGTGTCCAATCATATATATAATTTCAGATTTTCAATTTCAACTCACTGCTGTGTCAGCACAGACTCCACTGATATGTCTAACGTATTTAGCTTAAAATGAAACGGATGGCATTTCATTACCAGGAAGATAATATTTTTGAATATGTTTGCTGCATGGCAGGATCCATCATTATTCTGCCATTTTATGTTCAGAGTGTGTAATAGCTTTTTAATGCTTTGATGTATTTTATTTATATATGTAATATTTTTCTAATACCATAGGGTGGTTTAACTCATTGGACACATTATAAAATCTTAATTGAATGCTTTTAAATATTAGTTAGGGGGGAAAGGCTGAACAAATTGCCAATATTTCATTTGAAATTTAATAAAGGCTAGCTGAAAAGCCCCCCAAAAACCTGTCTCACTCTTACTCCTTCCCTTTGCTCCCCTGTTCCCTTCAATACTCAAAACACTTTGAAAGGGGAAAAAAAAGGGAAAGAAAATCCTATGGTCCCCTGAGATGCTAGCAGCTGTCAGCATGAAGGTAAGTAACATAGGAAATCATGAACGTGCCCAACTGTGAATGACAGAAGCCCTCTTATTGGCTGAAGCTTCTGACAGGCCTGAAATCCTTAATATCTAGTTTCTCAGTCCTTTGACCAAAGTCATGGAATTTTAAAACTACTAAGAATTTCCTCAAAGTTTTGCTTGCAAGGAAATGGTGCCACTTATGTACATTACTGTAATGCCATGGCTAAAAGCATTCCAGCTGAACAGTTAAGTATGAAAGGGCATTTCTTGATATTAGCAACAACAAAAAAAGCGAAAATAAGCTATGCTAACTGTGCCTTGCACTGGACTATTCCTGTTGTTATGCTCTGCATGTGATTGAAAAGGAATGCTCTCTTTAAGTGGAGGTTGACATACGACACTGTGTCAGGTAAACTGTGCCCTTCTATATCCAAGTCCATAAATTAATACTTTGTTATAGCTTTTCCCTTTAAAATAGCTTCAGCAAGTAGACATCAATTTAATCCTCAAGTAGTTTTTGTGCATTTGTCTTTCATGAAAAAAACACATATTCCTGATTTTATATTTCATATACCACAGAAATGGCTTTATTAGTATTTACTTCTGTGATACAAACAAATATTATTATCCCAACCACAGATGAGGAAAGTGAGAAACAATGAGATTAAGACCATTTTTGCAAGCATGGATGACTAACATTAGGTAATTAAATCCATTTGTGTGCTTAATTTCAGTGGGGGTAAGCAACTTCAAATACCATTGAAGTATATTACATACTCCTGAAAGCCATGTCATTGATTTTGGTATCTGAAGATGGGGATAAGCACCTAACTTGTAGTACGAAATTAGAATATTTTTTTTGCCCATTATCTAGATCCTCAAAGGGACTGAAATCAAAATGAATGGAGTACTTAAACTGTTTAAAGAACTGGACCTAAGTGATTTGCCAAAGGTTATACAGCAAGTCTGTGGCAAAGCCAGTTTTTGATTTGCCTATCTTCCGTTCTAACTTGAAGTGTAAACTCCAGTGCAAAGCAGTGAGTTTTATTTGATATCTAAAGGTAGAGAGAAATAAATAAAACCTATTATAGGGAATCACTGTCATTTAGTTTTTTGCTCTTAATTTCATTTTTTAAGGTCGTGCCTATATGACAAGCTAAGGAAATATTCATGACTGAAGAAATACTACTAGCCTTATAATTGCTCTTTTTGTATCCTTCTCCACACATGTAAGACTTGAAGGTAGTCAAGCATTGGAACAGGCTACCTAGGGAAATTATCGACTCTCCATCCTTGGATATTTTTAAAACAGGTTGATAGACACTTGGCTAGGGTGGTTTACTGAAGGATGGTCCTGCCTTGAACAGAAGGCTGACTTGATGACCTCGTGAGGTCTATTCTAGCCCTACTTTCCTATGACTCATAGTGGCCCACCACTTACCATTTGCATTTTTCTTTCACTGCTCCTTTTATCCAGACTGCTTACCCAGCTTTTACAACACAAGAACAAAGCCTCCAAGGGGTGACCTCTAATTGACCTATGCAACCTTGTCCGCAAAAACAGCCTTGTCTAAAGCCCAAGAAACTCATGAAAAGATTCCCACTAATGGTAAGGAGCACTGAATCAGGCTCATACACAGTATACATTTTCCAAATATCATGACTTGAATGCACAGCTTTGAGTTTGTGTTTGTATGATCTATTGTTTGGACATTCAAACAACAAGCTATCAACTGCATGAGCTGGTATTAATACCCCCAAATTCTGGCACATACTTCGGAGCTTGCAGGGTTGTACATATCAAGGGACCAAGCTAAAACCTCACTTAAAATTAGTCTTTGGGTAGGTTAGTGGAGGAGGGGTTCCTTGGTCCTTAATTCAGAGTTCATTCAGCCTCTTTAGCCACATGCAAAGGCAAATCCTATCATTCAGATCTCCAAGATATAGTTTCACATAGAATTTAGATCTAATGCATTTGCTGCAAATGTTTTTGGGAGTCCCAGTAGTGAATGTTCACAATGGCCTCGGGCAAGTCATTTCATCTCTTTGTGTCTTACTTCTCTCCCATCTCCCCATGCAAAAAGAAGTAACAATGCTTGCCTACTTGA
The DNA here is from genome assembly GCF_000455745.1 of Alligator sinensis. Lineage (NCBI taxonomy): Eukaryota > Metazoa > Chordata > Crocodylia > Alligatoridae > Alligator > Alligator sinensis. The sequence goes on along the minus strand of NW_005842573.1, from coordinate 649,448 downwards.
AGTCTGAGTCAGCCAAAATTCCACCAGCATAAATCCTCTAAAATCTTCCTAGGACACCTAATGCCATTCAAACTTTGTTGCACCCACATCACTCAACACAGGGCACAGTCTTAAAGAAATCATTTTGCCTTTAAAGTAAATGTATACAATTACATATATCTTTATTTAGAAGCCACCCTCAATTAGCAGCTGCCCTCATTTTGTAGTTGTACAATTACCCTGCAACCCTCAGGGGAAAGTAATTAAACTTAATAGAAGCTGCCCTCCATTTAAAGCTGGAGAGAATATTAATTAAATATTGTAGAAACCACAGATTCTAAATGAAGATATATGGCAAATGCAAATCAAGGAACACGTACCAGCACCTGGACCAAGGCATTTTAACCATTTTGAGAAGTGGGCTGTATTATTTACCTACAATGTACTATAATACAATATAAGCCAATGAGCGTCACAGAAAGCTACTGTGAAACACTCTAGCTTCCTGTTCTTTCTGAAATTAAATTGTAAGGCAAGGAAATGGTTCCAGACTGTCTTTAAAGAAGTCAATCTGAATCTCAGTTGTTGTAACCCCATTCTAATATAATAAAGGGCTTAGTCTGTCTGTCCATAACCCTTTTGAGCAACTGTGCATGCACCCCTGAAGAGGGCCGATGGCAATTGGCTGCACAGGCTCTGCCTCCTCAAGCAGGGAGAGAGCCACCAGGGCCTCAGGCAGGGAGGTGATTGCAAACCCTACTGCTCTGGGGAAAGACACGGAGGCAGGCAGGGGGGAGGGAGGGAGGCAGTTGTGGCTGCTCTGGGGGAGGAGACAGAGGTGGACAGGTGGGAGGGGCCGCCACCACCATCACCACCACCTCAGGCAGGGAGGCAGTTACAAGCCCCACTGCTCCGGGAGAGGAGGCAGAGGTGGACAGGCGGGGAGAGAGCCAGCACCACTGCCACCTCAAGCAGCAGGTAGGGGAGGCTCTGCTGCTCTGGGTAAGGAAGCAGAGGCGGGCAGCAGGGAGGGAGCTGCTGGAGCCTGGAGAAGAAATGCCCGTCAAGAATGACAGGCAAGGTGTGGCTCCAGCAGAGTGAATCAAGTGGAAACAGAGTAGAGGGGTGTGCTGTGGGGCTGGACATGGTGTGGCAGGGGGCGTGGGGACATCACACAGAGCAGTGGGGGGTGGAGGGACACTCAGGGATGGATGCAGAGTGGGGGGTGGTTGCACACGGCTAGATGCACAGCGGCAGCAGAGCAGGCTGGTAGGTGAGGGTGGCAGCCACTGCATGCAAGCTTCCGCCCTCCCCCCCCATTCCTGGGAGGCGGCAGTGGCGCAGGGTGTTCGGTGCCAGTGCTCCTTTCCCGCCTGCCCCCTCCCCCCATCATTTTTGATGGGCAATTGTCTAGTCAAGAAAATAAAATTATTTTTAGCCAGCATCATTTAAGTCAGGGCTTTCCAACTTTTAAGTGGCCAAGGATCAAACACCCCACAGCCTGCACTAGCAGAGGTTGCATACCTGCAGGCCACACCAGGGCAATCCACAAACCCCGCTCAGGGCACCCCCCACCCCCCACTGCACCCCACACTCATGCAGCCCAGGTTCATCCTCAGCTCCCTGGGCTGCACTGCACTGCTCTGCCTCCTTGGGCAAGGACAAGCAAAAAAGCCAGAGAAGGGAGGCAGGGGTAGCCTAGAGCAACTGGATGCTGTTGCAGCTGAAGTGATGAAGGGAACAGCAGCCAGGTAGGAAACCAGGGACCACAATAAACCCTCCCAGGCTGCATCTGGCCTGTAGGATACCAGTTGAACAGCCGTGTCTTAATGTTTCAGATAAGTCATGTTGGATATACTGCATGCCCCAAATCCTCAAAAGGTACTCAGAGAGCTAGGTGCTCTTGAAAATCTTAACCTACATCCTTCCGTCATCACTTAAACACATGATCAGCACTCTTAAACATGTTTGGCCAGATCCTCCGTGGGTGTAAATCAAGAGTGATCAGTTGAAGTGAGTGCTGCTGACATACCCCAGCTGTGTGGACAAACCCTGTATGTGCATCTAGCTGTTAGTATATCTGTTCTAAAGCTGCAGGCAGAAACTGGCTTCCCACCTCTGTTCTTTCATATGAAGCATCATCTTTTGTATGATGTGCCTCGGGAAGAACTCAGATCTAACTAGCTGTGTTCACTCTTAAAATACAGCATAAGGCTCAAATAGCTGAGTGAAAAAGCACAACACAAGGCAATTAGTTGGCTGGGCAAATCTTCAATTTCAGGAAAGTGACGCAGAAGGCCAATTTTCATTTTCAGCCTGGAGCCAGGCATGAATCTCACTCAGTAACAGGATGCAAGTAGAACATCTAAAACCACAAATGTTCTGCATTTGCAAAGTGCAGAAAATGTGCTTGGTGCTGTACAATATGTAGGGAAGGACATGGAAATACCTTTTACGGCACCAGTGTTGTTAAATAGCCTTCATGGCAATACAAATCATATCTTCTAACCTCGTTTCAAGATCACACTTCAAAACTGGCAGAAGTCCACCGCCTGTGCTTTCTTGGAAAGCTTCAAAAAACAAGGGAATACTTCTGAAATTTGCACTGGTGTTTTCATTATGTGTGCTGTCCTCCATTCCTAGCACTACCATTCAAAGTTATGAGGACACTGAATGGTTTCCCCTAGTTTTCGCTACTGTGAGATAGAAGATCAACACAGAGAAACTGCATGATTAGTTAAAATCAGACTTTGATTTATATTTCTTTTGCAATTAGCACCCTTACCCCACTTTGTGCATTACATGGCTGCAGATCAACGATAAATCAGGGTCCAATAAACCTTTGAACAGGGTGGGATAGAAATTTAATAAATAAATAAATAAACGTATTGGTTGCTTTGGCCAGAGAAGCTATCTTCATTTTCTTTCCTGTAGCTTAAGCTAGTTTTCTTCGGTGTTTCTGGAATTTGTTGTGTGGAGTTATGCATTCGTGTAAGAATTTCTGTTTCCTAATTTTAAAGATGTATTCAAATGCTCACATTTTTCTCCTCAAAATAAAAACATTAGGATTCCAGAACATAATTTGATTATGTGTAGGCATGGATGAATATATTGTACAACAAAGAACTAACTGAAAATCATCCTTATTTTCTTACTTCCTATGGAGCAATGTTCAAAGAAATTGAACAGTTTCTTAAATTGCCTATGTGGAATAAATTTCAGTGCTATGCATTGATTTCTGAAGGCCAGGCCTTATTTTAGCCTATGAAGCAAAAAGTGGTCATACAACTACCTTAACTGAGCAAATGAGGATTCTTTAGGTATGAGGTATTCCCAAAGTGGTATCATTGCCACTAAGGTGGGACACTGAAGATGTGACCAGAGTACTGCAACACTTTGATACCATCTGCCTGACATAGCAGATAGCATGTCCTTTTACAGCATCTAATGAAGTGAGCTCAGTCTAACAGAAAAGCTTATGCCATATGTCTCTGATTTAGACATCTCCTAAGCAACAGGTACCGAAGTCCCAGTCTCACCAAGGCACTGTGCCCTCCAATGGACCCAAATGCGTTCTGTGCCCTAACATCAATACAGACCACATCATCACTGGACTGAATATATGGATTATAACATCTAAGGTTCATTCATTTGCAACTCCACCAACGTCATATATGACATCACCTGCTTAAAGTGCTCTTCTGGGCTGGGGACCAAAGTTACACATTAACTAGTTGAAGTGATCAGAAACTGGTTTTAACCTGTAATGGAACACAAGTTCAGTGCACATAAACCAGTTTCAAAATGGCTGAAACTGGTTTAAGATAAGCCTGGTTGAATGTGGTATCAGACTTAACTGATTTGGGTCGAACCAGTTTATAGAACTTTTTATATGTTTATAGAACAGTTTATAGAACTTCTGTCCCCCAAGGACTCCTTCCTTGTTCAAGTTAAACCAGAGTCCCCCAGCATCCCAGCATGCTCTGCACTCTTGGGCTGAGCTGTGCTCTCTGCTCCACAGAGCAGGGCTGGCCCCGCGCCTCTGCTCCCTAGCCAAAGCAAGGGATGGGCATAGCCAGGAGCCAGCGAGGCATGGCCCCCTAAAGCAAAGGTGGCAGGGAGGGGGTTTATTCCCTGACACGGGCTGCTGTACCCCAGCCAGGAAGACCTGGGCTCGGGTCTGTGCCAATGGGACAGGCAAGGAGAGGAGAATTAAACCACCTCCCTCCCCCCATTCACTTGAGGCTGCTATTGGGGCTGGCCATGCCCCCCACTGCTCCAGAAGTGAGGGGAGGGGGAGAAATACCTGACAGGGGCTGCTCTGCTTCAGCCAGGGAGACCCTGCGGGGGAAGAGGAGGGAGGGGGAAATATAGCCCCTGCCTGGCCCCTTCACCTCAGTGGCCCATGCCAGGCCAGCACCTGGCCATGTCCCCAACCCTTCCCCTACTGCTGTAGAAGTAAGGGGGAGGGACCCTGACATGGGCTGCTCCACCCCAGCCAGGCAGATCCTGCCTTGGGTCTGTGCCACTGGGACAGGGAATGGAGTAGGGAATTAAAACCCCTTCCATCTCCTTTTGCTTCATGCTGCTGCTGAGGCTGGCCAAGTCCCCTGCTGCTCGAGCAGCAAGGGCAAGGGCGGAAAATGCCTGGCAGGTGCTGCTTCCCCCTTCCCCCTCTAGGCACACCCAGACTGGGGTAGCTGCAGACCAGGGTAGGGGTTTAAATCTCTTCCAATCATATTCAACCTGCCAGGGCCTGGCCATGTGCTCCCCCCACCCCCACACACACACAGCTTCCCTGCAGCTTAGGGCTTGTGCTAGTGCCCACTTGCTTCTAGCCTGAGCCACTATAGGCATGTGCCTACATTTCCACAATCAAAAGTGAATGTCTATTCACTTGCAAATTGGTTCAAGCCATGCAGGTTAGACTAACTTACAAAGATTTAATCAATTCAGGCTCGAGCTTTTTGAATGTCTGTACTTAGCTCTGCTGTCTACATGGTTCAGACTGGATGATCCCTACATTACAGGATGAATGAACACCGCTCTGATATCAGCTACAGAAAGACACACAAGCCTGTGGCATAACACTTTAACCTCCCTGGACACTCCATCACCAACCTGAGGATGGCTGTTCTCAGACTGCAACTTTCAAAAAGCAATTTGAACAGGAAATTGCAGAGCAAGAAATCATCCATAGACTGGGTTGCGTTAAGTATGTCTTAAACAGAGGCTATGGACTCTTATTCTGCTACCTAGTTAGCTTTAGTGATCCCTTTGTTACTATGGCTTTACTGCTTGTTTGCTTGTCTCTGGCAGAACTGCCCCCTCCCTCCTCTTTCTCTCCTTCCCTGCCCCACCCCTCATTTTTTGTATTCTAATTTCTCTCTCCTTCTTATACTCTGCTTCAGAGTATAAGACCCCTTTATCAGGGGTTACTAGGAATAATGGCCACAATTGTTAGAGAGAAGGTTTAGGCTGGACATCAGGAGGCATTACTTTACATTTAGGGCTGCCAAGCTCTTAAATGGACCCCCAAGGCAGGTAGTGCTTTCTCCTACCTTGGGGGTCTTCAAGAGGAGGCTCGATAGATATTTGGCTGGGGTGTTATGACCCCACCACTCACTCCTGCCTGGGGCAGGGGGTCAGACCTGATGATCTGTTTAGGTCCCTTCTGACCCTAAGCACTATGAAACCATGCTTTCTGCATGTCCTTTCACAGCATCTGATGAAGTGAGCTTCAAACCACACAATCTTGTGCCACACACACACACACACACACACATATATATCTCAACTTTGGTTAGTGTATAAGGTGCAAATCAACCCTGCCTTTTCCTTAGTTAGTCCTTAATGGTGGTTTTCACACCATGTTCCAGAGAACCCCATGGCTCCATAACAAGCCATCAGGGATTCCACAAAGAGACTGGAGGTAACGGAGGAGAGGTCTGGGAGGCAGTGTGCCACCATTGCCAGTCCAGGTGACCTGGGTCCACATCAGTCTTTTAGATAGAGGTAGGAGTTCCGTAGCAGGTAAAGTGATACAAAAGGGTTCCACGACTTTAGGAAGTTTGGAAGCCACTAGTCTATAAGGTGCAAACCTACCCTGCTTTCTTCATAATGGACTCTTAACAGACTAGTTACCATTGTGTAATGTAGAGCAGCCTCACAGTTTCACTGACTTACAATAGCACTAAGCTGGCTCCTGACAACTTCAAGAATTAGGGGAACACAAAGGTAGCTATTAATTCCTAAACCTCTTCAGACTTTGTGCGGAGCATTGCTCTCACAGATTAGATTTCAGGATTAGAGTCAGTGACTTCTGTCTGTAGTTGGACTTTTTAAACAACATGTATACTTTAGCTATTCAGCCAGCACTTTCTTTGTCATCACCAGCAAGCTCCAGCAGTTCAGCTGACTGTAGCAGGCCCTAAAATGATGAAAATACTATTACCTCTTACTGCTATTTTAGCTCTTAGACTTCAAAATCCTAAACTTGGGGCTTCCATGTAAAAAAAAAATGCCATTCAGTTCTAATTTCACATACCAGTCATAAAGTTAAAAGTCATATATTTGATTTTAAGCAAGGATTCACTCTAGCTTTCCTTAATTGTCATCACCAGATTTTAGAATAACCATTCCATAATATTTTCTTTCTGTGTACAGATGATATAAATGCTCAGGGACCATATAGTCTTCCAATAGCCCAGTCTCCATTGCTTAATAGTCAAAATATCTCATTCTGCACACCCCAAGGAAAAATGCCAGAGACCATTTTGAGACTCTCTGCTATCAAGCAAAACTGTCTGTACTTGTCATAACTTAAAGGGCAGGGGGTCTTACAAAATAATCTTGCCAATCAATTTAATTTGCTTATTGCTCTGAGTTAAGTAAACCTGCAATAGAAGTAGAGTATCAAAAATGATTTTAGAAAAATGTCATCAAGACAAAATTATTGAAAGAGAAACTTAATTGCCATTTGCTTCTGTGAAAAGAGACTGTAAAAGAATACATATATTTTAGGGACATTTAAAGTTTGGCATATCAGTCCTTGACTTCAGTCTTTGGCACTACTGTTAGAGCTATGACATTTGAAATGTGACCATCCCCAACAGCCCAGTTGCCAGACATAAGTCACATTGGCAAGAAATAGCTCCATAGGGAAGAGAAGAAGCCTTCAACAGAGGATTAATAAACGTCTGTCTGAGTCCCTTTATCAGCTGGAACAAGTATATCCTTCCAAAACCTTCTCCTATCTGACAGATCCAGAAAAAGGAAGGAAGTCCAGGGAAAGTCATGCAGGAATTAAATAGGATGAGTAAAAACATTTTTAAAAATACAGAAATTAGAAGAAATTAGATGAAGTAAGATTTTACAAAGATCTTTAATGACAAGTTTTCAAACCATTGAACAGGTTATGATTTTACAAGTGTTTGCCTTGTCTTTAGTGAAGCTGGTATTGGTCTCAGTAAGAGCTCAAAAAAGAACTGGTTTTTACTTTTCTGTATTTTGCATTCCATAGTCCAATTTGCTTAAAGTACTGTAACATGTTCCCTCTTCCAAAGAGCTGTTTTGGTTTTATTTTTTCCATTATGGCTGCTGCCAATAATTTATTTTTGTTCAATGTTACGTTTAGGAATGGGCTGAACTAATTCAGAGTCCTCCAATTTCAAATTGGGATCTGACCCATGACCTTGAGTTTTTCATCTTCTCATTAACAATTCCACAAACTACTACCCCACTCAGCTAACTTTTAAAACAAAACACATTGTTCTTGCCCCGTGTCATCGCATAGTGTAGCCCTGCACAAACAGTACAGGGCACCACAAATCAACTGGCAGAAATTTTTTCTCCATTTAGTGGAGTAATGTTTGAAAATCTGATTGTCAAAAGCAGGGACCTGAGTTCCAGAGGTAAAAATGTACATGCAATGTCCACTTATAGTTGCACACTTATTGACTGCAGTTCTGCACACAGATCAGTGGCTGGCACATATAAAGGAGCTACTTAGACCCCTAAATGGTACTTGAGCAAACAAAATCCCTAAATTACTACAGTAACTGAATGCAGCAGCAGATTGAGAACAGGGTGGCCACAGTGATGTGACCACACACACCGCCTGTGATTGTGCTACACATGTACAGTGAGCTCTGAGCCCACTGCCTGCTGAGCATGGGCTCCTACCAGGGCTCCCCATGCAGTGAGCACTATGAGCTCACCTGGTACTCTATGCAAGATCAGGCTGGAGCCACCAATTTCCAAAGCCCAGGAATGAGCACTATTGCTTCTTGGCCCCTCTTTTCCTCTGCCACTAAATTCAATGGGAGGGAAGGATGGAGGGAGAGGGCAAATAGTGGCACCACTCACCCCGTGGGCTCTTGAGCAACGTGAAACCAGTGGCTCCGGCCAGAGCTTGGACCAATCAAGTGGCAAGCCCATACAACTCTCTGTAGGAGCCCAGGCACACTAAGGGGTGAGCTCAGAGCTCACGGTGCAGGTGCAACACAGGCAAAGCGGGTGGGGGGTACAACTGCATCACCACACCCGCTTTGGATCCACCCTTGACAGCATGCACCAAAGTAGGCATGAAGCAGCATTCACATTTGCATGCAGACCACAGACAGTTCAAAGAAAGAGCTTTTTTAGGGGACAGTCCAAGACTGAGAAAAAACTCCCACAGAAACTAAAGACCATCCAACCCTCAACATATTCCTCTCTAAAAGCAAGCATGCTTAATTGACCTTGTCTTTTCTCATACGAAGATAAAGCAGCATGTGCATTTAAAAAAATACTTATCAAAATACACTATATTGAACTAACAATTTCCCTTGTAGAATAAGGGCAAGAGAGAAAACAAACCATACATGACAGAGATTAGTCATGGCACTCAATATGCAACTGGAAAGCAGTTAAATGCACTGTGGTGATATGGCCAATGTAGGAATTTGTACAGACAAGAATAGGCTTCAGATCTCTGTTCTTTAACTTTTTTATGTTATAGATATACATAGCATGTTTGTTTTATATGTTGATTTATAAAAATAAAATAATAAAGCAATAGTTTTATAACATGTAGAGTCAATTCCTCACTCATGTAAGAACACTAACTTAATTCAAGCACGCACCAACTGCAGAAACTTCCTCAGCCTGACAAAGGGTTTTTAAACACGAAAGCTTGCTTATAATTTTTTTTCCAACTATTTAAGTTGGTCTAATAAAAGATATCAGATTCACCCAAAGAATCTCATCTTCAAGTCATTTCTGCTTTTCAGTGAAATCTGGAATCAGGACCTCAGTTTTGTTCATTTCTAAACCTCTTGTTAATATGTAATAGTTCTACATTTTTAAGTACTTCAATCTCTCATGTACTTTTAGTGTATCATTAATGTATCAAGCATGTTCATATACATAAATGTATAGACCTGTGTTTAGGAAAGGGGCTCAAAACCCAGAGCAATGCTACTAGTAACTCCCCTCTTTGGAAAGCAACTCCTAACTGCTAGTCTTTAAAGATACTTACACTAATACAGTATTTTACAAGAAAAATATTTCCAAAACCAAACATGGACATTACAGAAAAATTCTATGAGATAACAAATTATCTGTGGATCCTTTATTTGAAATGTTTTTCCTTAAGATTCAGGTGGAAGATGCCTCAAGTATATTCTAAGACACCTCTGTGTCAAGGCTTGAATCTCTTTTACTCATGGGCCTCTCTCTACTTCTACCCCTATGCACAGGGGCCTGAAAGTGAGTGTACGCTGTAAGTCACACCAACTTTAAAGCCCCTTTACACTGCCAAAATAGTGCAAAGGAAAGTTAGTGTATGAGGCTTCTACATCCTGGAAAGCAATGGTTCTCAATCATTTTAGGCACAAGGCACTCCTCCATAACTTAGAATTAGGCAGCAATCTGGGCGAGAACCACTGTTTCAGCTTACCTCAGTGATTTTCAACCAGGGTCCTGCCACCTCCATGGCCAGGTGAAACTGCTCTACACACCTTGTATGGAACCAGACTGGGAAGACCTGTAAGATG
>NW_005842573.1:632219-639401 GCF_000455745.1 Alligator sinensis | reverse complement strand
GAGTGGCCTTTCCTGCCTGCATTAAGTTTATCTGAAGACCCTAATTCAGGCAGGAGTGCCTACTCCTGCTACAACCCTACCTGATCTCACCCCTGCCCTGACTCTGCTCCTCCTAGAAACAGCAGTCTAGGGGCAGTTCTGCACAATTGGTGGTAGGGCAGCTTAGAGATCAATCTATGTGTTTCCCAGGATGGCACACTGCCACCACCAGGTGGAACTGACCTACAAACCTGTTCCACCAGGTGGAACTGTCTCCACCCAAGAGGGGCATGGAGAGGTGAACTGGGAAAGGTGGAGGCACCCTAAAAGGGTCTTGCAGCATCCCAGTTGAACACCACTGTTTTAAAAAGTAGGGGCAAAACAAATCAGCCAGTGTCAAACCTAAGATGCCTGGGAGTCTTAAGAAATGCCTTTAACACCATCCTTTTAAGCACATTTTTACGGCAAGCTATATAAGTAGTATATGATTTTTATCTCTGTTCTATAACAGCCAAAGTGCTAATCCCTCATGCAGTATTACTGTATTGATACAAAGTTCATAATTTAGTAATTCATAGATTTGCCATAAAATTCATACATTTGTTAGGTGGATTTCTATCTGGTGCTACATGGTTGGAAGTCACTAAATTTTAAATGACCTAGATCAGACACACGATGAAACAGTGGTTTATTCAGATTAGCTATTGCACACTGATGGAAAAATTCTCCATTATTTTAGTATATGCTACTACATCTGAATTAAAGAACCGTGTCAAGTTTAACATCAATTCCAGATCTCACTCTTGCCTATTTAACATGATCTGTATTTGCAAAAGGAAAAATTATTTACCAATAGGCCATGTAGCTCTAAATAGGACTGCCTTATAAAATTCACAGATGTTCTTATTTGTATCTGTATTGCACAAATTGGGTGGGACTCACTCCTAGCTGACATCTGTTTTGTCCATCTCTTACCACTCAAAAACTTCCCTCCCTTCCTCTCCCTCTTCTTCTCTGTCTCCCTCTTTCTCTCTCCCTCTCCGTATTAAATACCAATGGAAACTAAATATTCTTCTCTTAATGCTCAAAGCTTTCAATTGCTTAGACCCTTAGCAACTTCCAGAACTGTTTTCCTATTTTCAACCTCAGTTTTGGTTGAATTGTTCACATGTGTTCATGCATCTTTGTAGTGTCTGAGGTCAGAGCCCTAGAGCCAGCCTCTGGGTTTCCCAAAGCATACCTCTGGGAATCCTATCTGGATAGGCCAGTGATGGGAGGAAAAACATGTATTAGCAATTATTAGACTTTATGGTGGACCTGTGCTGTTGTCCCTGGTGCTCGGTTACTAAGACGAATGTGTGTGATATAAATGGGGATAGAAAAACAGAAATACAGAATTTTCTAATTTTTTATTATATTTAATAATGGGTGTAAAAAGTCTGTGCAGGAAAGAGGCTTGGGAAAATATATCCATTCCCCAATACAGCAAAAAATACATTAGGAATCACCATCCAAAGTGCTGCATAATCACAAACACAAAAAATTGCTGTTTAACGGTATTATGGGACACTCAAGCAGAGGGATCAAGGTGTTCAATATTGTGGTTATGCAAAAGAAAACAGGAGGCATATGGTTTATAAGTGGAATAGATTGATTTCTCTTCTATAGATTTTGCTAGTGTTTATTGTCAAATGCTTCTGCACAAAGACAATTGTGAGCAACTTGACCTCATTGTTTTTGCTAGATTAAAAGGACTATTTCACGTCACCTTGTGCCTCCTTCCCAGTGGCTCTTGGTAAAATTACGGTGGACGTACTGCAGAACTTGCAAGCTATGTAAAGCTGCCTAGATGATAAAATATATTTAGAACTGGAAGTCTGCTGAACATAACAGACAGTAAATCTACAAGCTGTATTGTTTCATTTAAGGTCGGCAGGTCTCAGAGCAAATAAGGAAAAATGTAACTTCTGCCAAAAAAGCTTATGCCTCCTGAGCCATGCAATTTCTTTGGGTAATTTGGTGCTTGCTAATTATCATGTCATGACAGTTTTGAACACACTAGCAAAACTGTTAAACAGATCTTAGCACAAATTGGGCATTTATGTTGTGGGTCCCTTTAAACATGTACATTCACACTGTTATGCCATTACATTGATTGGTTATTATAGTAAATGGCCTGAAATAACCTTCATGTTACATGTTACCATGGATGTTATTACCACCTATTTGGCTTTGGTATTCAGCCATAAAAGAAACCCCTGCTAAATTGTGTACCTCTGCTGACTTTGTTGCCTTCCTGCAAGGAACACATTCATCATATAAGTTCATTAGTATATTATCCTCAGTCCAATGAGGAAGTTTGAACAGATTTTCTTCATCATCTTGAGACTACACCAGATGCCTGCTACTGTATCATTGAACAAGCATTTTTCAGAGAAAGGTCCTTAATGACCTCTAGAAGGCTACTTTCTTCTTTAGCTATCTGTTATGTATAAAGATAAAGTTGCTTTCTGGTGGGTTAGATTCTGGACAGGAGGGTTTGAATAGGAGAGAGGAGACAGAACAGTAACCATGGTAAACTCAGATTCTTAATTTTTCCTTTCCTGTATTTTCCAACAGAAGCCAAACCACTAGTGGCAAGAACTGGTTGGGAAATCGCTTCCCTAGCCCACAGACATTTTCTACAATAGATGAAACCATAAAGCGCAAAGTGAGAGAGCAAGACAGCAAGCACAATTGTGGGAGCCTGCTTCCCTCAGAATAATCAATAGCCTAATGGCCAAGACACTCAACTGAAATGTTGCAGGCCAATATTAAAGCTCGTGCCTTGCCTGATTCCATAACAGAGATCTAAACCTTAGTTTCCCTCACACCAGGTAAGTACCTGTACATTTCTTCAGAATATACCTGCCTGGTTATACTGGTGACAACTTTCATTCTATCATGAATTCATCCTCAGGGGGCACAACAGGATAGTGAATCCTGATGCCCGAAGTTTCATTTTTATGTATAGATTATGACTAAGTACAGACATTCAAAAAGCCCAAGGCAGAATTGACCTAAATTGCACAGTTCTCTGTAAGCGTCCTAGGTTAGGTCAGCAGTGAACAGAGCACACATTCGCCCTTTGGTGGGTGAGGCGCACGCAAGCTGCCTGAACTGACTGAGGCCAGCAGGTTGGAAGCACTTAAGCACACCTCCTAGCATGACCCATGGGCTCTCCAGGCTGCTGGAGACTGCCAAACACAACCAAGTTCCTGAGCCACCCCTGATTTGCTGCCAGGCATAGGCAAGCACATCCCCAATCTTGTTACGTCGTTGCAGACCCTCCCCCGTGCCCAAGCCAAGAATTGCAGGAGAGCCCCAAAGTAAGTACTTTCCATTATAAGCTGCACATCCCTCCATGTCTCAGCCTGCTTTCACCCTGACATAACATCCTGCTGCCCAAACATGGAGACCCAGGAGCTGTGGCACGTCCTGTTTATCACCCTGTGTGACTCTCACCTGAGGTTGCAGGACATCACGCGTGCCCACCTGGACATGATACAGCAGTAGGTCACCATGGCACACCCGGCAGTCCAGCAGCCACTTGCTGTTCACCAGAGCTCCAAGGGGCCCAAACCTTCCTTCTGCCAAGCACCTCCTTCCCTGCCCCCACTGGCCAGGCTGCTGGGGTCACACTGCAGCCACCACAAACCATCCTTCCTCCCAGTAGTTTCCCAAGTGCTCAAAAGGCTATAAAGGTAGAACAGCTTTGCAACTATCCCCTTACCCATGAAGGATTACTCAAAAAATTGCATGCTTTCACTATAAGACAAATCTTTTTTGAGGTTGTCCCAATGTTGCAGAGACTGAGGACATCATTGTTCAGCTATTTTTTTTTCGCTTGTACTTTTTGGTCATAAAGCAAAACTGGAAATGATTATACTACTGCTATTTGTTCTGTATCCATTCAGATAAACAGATCAGTCCCTAGGATAGTCACTCTGCCAACTCATTACGTGCTCTAAATAGACACACTGACAACATTTGCTGTGCCTAGTTTATTTAGAGAAAAATACTAAGCTACATAATGAGCTACGCTTAACTTCAGTATTAGGATGAAAATAGGGTTAGAAGGGTCCTCTTAAGGTCATCTAGTACAACACCCCATTCAAGACTGGATCATCCCTAATTGAACCATCTCAGCCAAGTGTCTGTCTAACCAGCTCTTGAAAACTTCCAAGGATAGCAACTCCACAATTTCTTTAGGTAGCCTTTTCCAACAATTGACTACCTCATAATCATAAAGTTCTGTCTAATCTCCAACTTAAATTTCTTACGCTGCAGTTTGAAGCCATAGCTCCTAGTCCTGTCCTCTATGCCTATAGAGAGTCCTCTGCCTGCAACACAGAGGCAGCTGGCCACACCCAACATGTGCCTGAGGTTACCAGGGGCATCTGCCTGGTTGCCCCAGCTTGAATGCTCAGGGTCCTTCACAATGCCTCTCCCCCTGCCCTAGTATTTCAGGACCCTGCAACTGTAGGCCAAAAAAGGCTTGCAGCATGCCACATGTGCATGGCCTGGATGCCTGCCAGCAGTGGCCTGTGTCATAGAGTTGCCTCTGTGTAGGCCTAGTCCCGATGTTCTGCCCCCTGCCACCATGACCCACCAGAGGTGAGCTACCTGCACTGGCTCCTGGTTGTGGGGGGTGGGATGGGGGTCGGAATGCCATGCTAGGGTCCAGCTGGCAGGGTACCTGGCTCTGGCCTGTGTGATGTGGTATGCAGAAGCCAGGGTCAGGTCTGTGGGCTGTGCCCATGAGTGGGGGGGGGGGGGGTCTCCTGGGCTCAGTGTCAGGTGTGTGTGTACACTGTGGGGGGTGTGGAGGAACAACCCAGGGACACAGACTCCCAAGTCCTTGGATGCAAGCAGGGGACACAGAAGCCTCTTTTCCTCTACCCCCCACACCTCCTCTCCCTGCTGCCTGGCTGTGGCTGACAGATGGCTTGAGGCAGGAAGTAGGGCTGGGGAGAGAGACTGTGCTTGCTTGGGTCTGAGAGAACTCAGGGGCAGGGCCTGCTGGGCACTTAGCTGGAACAGCTGAGCATAGACAGAATGCTAGAGCACCTCCCTGCAAGGGGGGCTAGAATGGGGCTGCAAAGGAGCCTGGGATACCAGTGGATAGTGACCTAACTTGAATCAATAGGGGAACTGATACTGAAGTTTGATGCACCATTCTAAACTAAATCAATTAAGTTAAAGTGCACATCGATCCAGGTCTATCCTAGACTGGGTTCTACCATTTTTAGACAAATCTATGTGCACCAAACTTCTGCTCTGTTACGGTTTCTGATCACCTGCACCAGTAAAAGTGTAATATCTGTACCTGGTCTGTATGTGGTTCACTGTATATTGAAGATAGACATTCAGAACCAAAGGTAACACAAGCTGGATTCTCTTAACTTAGCTGTCCTTACACATAGTCTAAATTAGGGAAATTTACACAGTGAACATTGAAACGTAAAGGAAAATTAAAGTAGGGCGCATCTACTTTAAGGTGCACTTTCTTACACCTTATTATTCTTTACAGATTTTGTTAATGTGTGGACCTTCTGGACCTTCCACATCTGAAGGAAAGTCCTTTACTCACCCTACTCAATTGATCAAATTCAGTTGACATGAAAATGTGGTTTGGATGCAAGTTACCCTGGTAAATGAATGCAAGTCTAGAAAGAGCATAATGGGAGTTTAAGATGAGGTCACATAAACAGTGAGGAGACCAGAGATGGTGAAAATTATCCCAGCTTGGACCCAACCTAGAGTCACTTAGGCACATCTCCGTTTTTTCCCCAGAGTCTTCATAAAATTTGGATATGATAATGACCCAGTGATGGGTTGGGGAGGGGGAGTGAACAGGACAGCCGAAGAGGTCTGTGCAGTCCGCACCAGCTGGGCTGCTCCACCAGAGTGCAGCAAGCCTGTCCCTCAGCTACAGCAGCCAAGCTCATGCTGCTAGAGCCATTGTAGCAGCTGCTGCTCAAGAACAGAGAGCAGAGGCGGGTAATATTCTGCACCCCTCCACCTCTCCACCCCATCCCCTCTCCTGCTTGCCAGTGGTCAGCATAATTCTGACATATCTTGCTACACCTCTGAGCAGATAAGTAATTTGGCTTGTCCATGGAGTCAGCAGACTGCAGCCAGGCCTTGCTCTCTTCTGTTGAGGTTAGTCAGCAAGTTCATTGTTCTCCTTTGTATTGCTTGGGTGATTTTCAGAAAGTGAAAATGCTAGTAGCACTTCCAAGAAGGATACTTTGGTAAGCAATCTGATAGTAAGGGCTGAAATTCTCCTGACACTTTTTGAGCTACCAGGCTCTAAAGTAATTGCTTTGTTTTAAGACCAGTGAGCTCACAGAAAAATTCTGGAGGGTTTGTGGAAGGCTACAAAGAAAGGGATTTGAAGTGGGAATGGGTGGTGGTACAGCTATCCTTTCCTTCCTCCACAGTATATATTTATTCACCATCATCATACCTATCTTTGGACTAGGAGCAAGAACATACACAAGAGTAACTGAAGACTCATCTAACTTTCATGGCACTGTAGAACACCCCAGATGTTGGTCTGCTTTGATCGGGTCTATGGTTTCCACGGATGTACAGAATATTTTAGTAGATGCTGCATTTAATAAGAGTTGGACGTCCTTTACTGCAGATTGACAAATGACTCCCATATTTTCTTTCATGCCACACTCCCACAAAAAAGATGCACACTTTGGTTTTGAGAAGGCAGATTGAAGGAAAAAAAGATTTTTGCTAAGTTATGGCTACATAGAGCAGGAACAAAGACTAATCTTCATCTCACTCACCCTCTGTCTCCTTTCTAACCAAAAGCTGAAACATTAACTACTCCTGAAGACTGGTCTCCATGAGTAGTTCTATAATTTTGAAAGGATCTAAAAGGTCTGTAAAGCTTAGAAATAGGAGAAGAGAAATCAATAGAATATCAAGACCATTAAACAGGAAATACAATAATTAATACCTATAGAGTGAAAAAAAAAATAGTGAACCATTAAACCAACTGACTCCCTTGGCTGCCTGAATAGAAGTGCCACTGCTGCTGCTGGGCAGTTAGTTTTGGAGCAGAATGCTTCTATTCTGGGCAGAAAAATAAGCTTCCTCACTTAAAACACACACCCCAATATTGAGAACTTATGCGGGGGGGGG
>NW_005842573.1:615332-632188 GCF_000455745.1 Alligator sinensis | reverse complement strand
AGAGGTGGGGGGGGGGGGGGGGGGGGGAGTGAGTGTGATATATGAGAAAATATAGTATTTGAAATATATTTGGCTGAAACTGTAGACTCCTCCAGTTTGTAGATATATGAATTTTCAGCTAGCTTCACTTCCATTTCAAGATTAGGTCAGAAGTAGGTCCCCTTATTTATTTTCTTCAATAATCAAGGGTAAATCTCCTTCTCTATAACTTTGTTTAGGGTATCACATTCCAGTGCTTCTTAGAATGCTGGACTGAACTTGATAAAAAAACTAATACTGAAATACTTAAAGATGCCATTTTTGTATTAGACTTAATGCACTACTCTCCATCAAATTCTTCTGGCATGTTTGTACCAGCATCTCTCTTTCACAGCTTGCTTACAATTTGTAGCTTGTCTATAATTGTTACAGAAACATGCTTTCACTTAATTGATGACTTTGTAGTGCTCCACCAGAAAGCATTCTGATCAATAAGAAAGGAGTGTTTCAAAGTGTGCCAATGGGAAGAAATTCTCTGAAACTCTCAGATTGCCGGCCTTCAGGGATGTTACTGTACAGATTAATGGTGTTCAGTGATAGTTTACATAATAGTTTATCATTACACTAGTCATGCCAATGATAATACTCTATATGCTCCCTTCTGTAACTCTGAGACAAGCATATCAGACTTAGGATGTGCATTTTAGTAACTAAGAACAGGAGAAAAAGTACATGAACATGATTACTGTTCATAACAAGAACATCCTCATAAACCGAAATTCAACTCGCAGTTTGTCATACTGACCACCCACACACACACACTACCCACCTCCCATTTCTTTATCATTGTTCAAAGCAGCAAAAGACTTAATTGCCCCAGGGTAGTGTGGTCAATCTTCCTGGAGATTCAGCTGCCTACTTTCATCTCACAGACCAGGAGGAACTAAGCATTTCCCTTCAGGCAATCTATATGGTCTAGCAGTTCACTGTGTAAGTGATGCCTTATCGATTTCTGCCATAGCTTCCATAGCTGACTCAAGGATCAGAGCCTCTGACAATGGCTAACAAGTTTAAACCATTAGTCCCATTTGTAACTACTCGGTGAAAGGCTTGTCAGTCACAACATACCATATACTGCAGCTTTTAGTGGATTTCTAAACCCATTCATTTTGCCACAATGACCCCTGTAGTTAATGGGGGTTATCAGAAAATTATTTTTTTCTTAAAAAGCTTTTCCTTTTTTCCCCCTGCTTCTTCTTTGGGGAACATAAAAGCCATTTAGGTTGTGATGTTACAAAACAGCAATGCAGGCAATAATCTGTAGTTCTCCAGTGAGAAAATCTGTACTCGTGTTTTAGAATGTTGTGTCTGATGCTAACAAACACCTTTGCTATTTAGGTGCCAGCAAAGTAATTCATTTTGAATAGTGAAGCTTCTTGAGAGTCATATTCTTCCTTTAAATGGCCATATTAAAAACCCTAACCCTCTGCAAGGTTGAAGAGGCATCATTACTATAATTTTATCCTATTAAAAATGTTTTCTTTTTTTCTGCTTCACTTCCCACCAAGTAGTAGCTTGCACATTGTCATATTAAAAGGGAAATGGCTTCCTTAAAATTGTTTTTGT
Source organism: Alligator sinensis (assembly GCF_000455745.1). Taxonomy (NCBI): domain Eukaryota; kingdom Metazoa; phylum Chordata; order Crocodylia; family Alligatoridae; genus Alligator; species Alligator sinensis. The sequence goes on along the minus strand of NW_005842573.1, from coordinate 630,583 downwards.
GATAAAGATGTTTAAGATGCCTAATCATAAATGGTCCACATTACGCTCACACCAACTAACCCCTTACTCTGCAAGTAGTCACATGGGAATCTGAGGGTGTCATTCTGGACGTGATGGTAGGTAGCAGAATCTGGTGCTACCAAAAAGTTCAGACAAAATTGGAGCATCTGAAAATTAGCCCCTCCTTTATATGCCTATGTAGACTTGCACAGAAGATTCTGTGTTGTATCTGCTATGGTAGGTTCTGTTTACACATTGCAAGAGAAAACTTTCCGTCATTCATACATTCATTAGATACTTATTCTCATCAAGAGACATACTGAACCTCACATTCAGACTGGACTTTACCTTCAGCTTGTAAATAGGGTACAATGTTTTTGACTGGCCTAAATTTAAATACAGGGCACTTTAGCCCACCTCCAAGCAGTGCTTAAAAGCTGAGAAGACAATTTGCCTAGAAAGTCTCATAAAACATGTTTTAGGTAAAACTTCCTCTTCCTTGCTCAGAGCTGAAGTAAGATGAAGTGTTCATTAGCACTGGGTTTTCCCAGAGAACATTTTCTGACTGCATTGCTGGCCTTATCTTGAAGTTACAGTACTTTATTTATTTAGGCAGCAGCCATAAAGAAGCATAAGTAGAGACAGCATGGCCTTATCTAATCTTCCGGGAAAAAAAGTTAACAAATCCAGGGCAAAGATGACAGAAGTGTAAAAGATTACAGTTCTTCTTAAAAATAAATCAAAGAAAGAGAGAAAGAATTAGATGTATATATATTTCCTCTAAAACAGGAATATAGGAAATCAAATCTCCTGTTGGTGATTGTCCTTTCAACTGATTATCCCTGGGGATGACATCCAAAGGATGCCATATTATGACAGCTTAATTGTACTATGCAATATAGGAAACTGCACTTGTTTTTCAGGATTGGAACAAGTCTTTAACATTTAAATACTGTTATATACTTTGTTAACAAACTTACTGGTGTGTGTGGAATGTGGAGCTGTGAAGGTGGTAAAACAAGTAAGACTATTTCTCATTAGTATTTTGGGAGGATGAAACAAGGATATTGAATGTTGAACCCTAACTCTTTTTAAAATGGTGTTGAGACCTGGTGCACGTAAAAGGTTTGTAGAATCCGAGACCTCAAGAGCAATTTCCATAAAGATTGCTGGAGAATCTCCCAGACACTAAAAAAGCAGGGAAGTTTTGTTTTTGCCCTAGTCTATCACTTCTTAGTTAAAAGTCAAGACAGTTCTTCACAGTAGTTTATTCTATGAGTTTAATTTACTGTTGAGAGTGCACAAAATAAATGAACATGCTGCTCAACTGGTCCCAAAAAGAGCAAAAACGATAATGGATTGTCTAGTGACATCTTGTGGTGCAAAGAGAGAATGGCACATTAGGGAGATGAGAATGGCTATTATTATTATCAGCACAACTCCAGAATGCATAATAACACTTCGTGTCTGGCTTCTGATTGCTCTCACAGAGGACTGTTGCAGGATTACCATCACACCCTTTTCATTATGCCACCTAAAATAATTCTGCTGAATGGGATATTAACTTAAAATTAATCATCTCACATTAATGTAAATTTATCCGTGCAAGTATATTTAATCAGAGCTCTTTCACTTTTCATAATATTTTAATAACAGAGAACTAAAGTAGACTTGCAAAATATAAAGTTACATACATAGTGTTTATAATCTGAGCCTATTCAAGGGATTCAAACTCCAGGCTTTTAAGGAAGATGAAATATGACATCATTTGAAGCCATGCATTATCATTATGATTACCCTGTAAAACGTATATACTTACAGATAGGCACAGACTGCCCATTTTTAATGATACCATTCATGAAGGTCCTTTATGGCAATGAGATGTTTTTCCAACAAAATAATGATAAGATAATGGGTCTTAAAATATTTTAGGAACCTCAAAATAGCAATCTATCACAAGGAGTCAGAAGGAAAAGCCTTTTAAATAAAGGCAGCATGAATTCATACCAGTGTAAGTATGTGCATAGGTGTGTTTTTGAAGATTACTTTTTTCCTCCTTGCATTCATTTTTTTGAATGATTGCTTGGTAGCTCTACAGATACTGTAAGGTTCCAATATTTCTAATGAGTATTGATGGTAGCTGTCTCTTTAAAGGAACGGCTTGTTGTGAATAATAAATCACACCTCATTGTAGGAAAAAGAGCACAACACTTAGAGCAATATCATTTCCACCCTGTCTCCTCTCAAAATATCAATGGAGCAGATATGCAGTATTCTGATTTAAATGCGTCTGTTGTCTAAAGAAAGGTCAACAATATAAGTATTGTTGAATATGCAGGTCTTTGTAAGGCTCTACTTATCCCAGCTTAACTGAGAGAAGAAAGTGCCCATTGCTACTTGTTACCCATGTCTTCCCTCAGTTTGGATTAGTTTTAATTTGTTTTTTGTTATTTGTTTTCAAACACTTACTTTGCTTTCCAAACAAAGAAGTGCTCCTTAATATAATAGTAGAGCAGCTAACAAATTGATCGACGGTGACTACCTTCTCTAAACACAATAAGCAAAGAATTTCATAGATTTCATAGACATTACGGCTGGAAGGGACCTCAGAAGATCATTGAGCCCAGCCCCCTGCCCCAGGGGCAGGAAGTCAACTGCTGTCACAGGATCCCAGCTAGATAAACATCCAATTGACTCTTAAAGGAGTCCACAGTAGGTGCTTGCACCACCTCTGGCGGCAGTCTGTTCCAGGCCTTGGGGGCTCAGACTGTAAAGAAGTTCTTCCTTATGTCCAGCCTGAAACAGTCTTGGAGAAGTTTGTGACCGTTTGACCTTGTCATCCCATGGGGCACTCTGGTGAACAGGCATTCCCCCAGATCCTGATGTACACCCCTTATATACTTTTATAAAGTTACATCACAATATGAAGCAAAACTTGTTGGTACCAGAGGATATTGTGCACTATGTATTGCTTCTAACTGGTTTCCACTCCATTAAAAATAGTCATTGCCAAAGCAACAATTGTTGATGTACTGGATAATCTTCTGGAGGGAGATTATGATCTGATGCATTTATATAAAAACCATTAAGGCAAGTTCTTAAGTAATGCTAAGGTAATGTCCAGTGCTAAATTATTCCTGCTCAAAATTAAATATATATATTTATTTATTTCTGGAGGACTTCCAGTTAAGGATCTCAAAATACTGTATCAATAGCAATTAACCATGTGAGCTATCATCCTCTCAGTTTTACAGATAGGGAACCTAAGACATGGTGCCACCCAACAACTTACGCAACACTCCAGAGGAGATCTGTGTCAGAGCCTTCATTTCCTGACTTCCAGTCCTATGTTTTAATGTCAAGTTCAAAATGGATTTTTTTCAAGTGATAGTTTCAAGAATTTCCAGTGAATGTTTTATACCAGGAGGCAGCCATATCACTTGAATCACCTCTCCACTTTCCATTTGGTTTATAGTTGTTCTGGCTGCCTAAGACGCATCACTTTCCTCAAGTTAGAAAATAAAAACAATAGCAAGTGGTATGTTCTTTGTTCAATGGCCTTGTAATATACATAAGAAATGGATTTTAATTTTTGTAGATGAAATAGGAAATGATTTTCTCTTTCCTTCCCCTCCAACAATTTTTATAGGTTTCCTTCATAGTTAATGGATAAATAAATACAAAATGGAGGAGAGGGAGGATGAGAATTCTTCTAGTTACTTAAATCAGAAACACAGTCACAATGAACAACACCCAGTAATGAACAGCTGAGCCTGCAGTGAAAAAGAGATTTCATGAGAAGAGAGCAGGGCCTTGTTTATTACAGCCATATTTTCTCCTTGAGAAAAAAAAGAAGAAACAGTGATGCCCACTGTAATAAAACATTTAAAATAAAAAAATGAAAAAAATCAAAGTGTATGACACGTAACATGATTGCAAAACTGGAATCTTATAAAGCTATCTGAGCTAGAAGAGGTTTGTAGCAGCATTGGAGGTTATCATTAATTTTGGCTCCCAATTCCCCAAGTATGCTGCGGGGCAGAGATGCTGTGAGGGACAAAGTGAAGGTTATTCTTCCCAATAAAGGACACTGGAGTGGCAATGAGAACTGGAATGAAACAAATATTTGTTATAAACTCAGGGGATAAAAAGACGTTTGAATTATTTAGAAAATCGGGCACAGAATCTGCCCTTTTGCTGTGTCCGTATTGTGCTGAGGGAACACCCGCAGGTACCCTGCCCTGCAAGTAACAGGCTATATGTGGTATACAGTGCTTCCAGTCAGTCGTCTTATCTTTTGAAAGTACGGATACCAAGGAGCTGTACTCATACAGCACACCTCTTGTAATAGAGCTTGTAAAGGATTGAAAATTCTTTTTTCCAAATGCACTGAGGCTCATCTCAGTTAGTAAAGTTGAACATGAGTAAATCATTCCCCAAGTCTGATCATCATAATTCCTTCTTAGATGGCTTTCACTCCTCACTTACAAGACATCCAGAAAGTTCATATTATAACACTGATTTGTTCAACTATTGTCATATTTAAACCCACCTTTTGTCCTTAATGTAGGCTAGTCTAGGCTGTAGTAGCCCCTAAGTTGCTTAATGGCAATATAGTTTACCATTTGATTTCATTTGCTTGACCAAAGTTTGGGTAAGAGAAGAAGCAAAGTCAAGAAAATGTCACAGGTGAGAACAGTCTTAGAAAGTGGAAGCAAGTCAAAAGAAGTCAACTAAAGGTTGGTTAGATGTAGTCATTTTATACAAGTTAAATCTAGTTTAAAACAAGATATAGCTTAAATAGTGGATGAAAATAGGCATATGAATAATAATTAAAATAAAACCTACTAGGATTTTTTTAAATATTTTTTTATCTTATTTAGTAAGCTTTTGATATTGACCCAGGTCATAGAATATAAAAATCCAGATTCAACTCTTTATTCTTCAGCCTTGAACAATGGTGCTTGCTGAACAGCCCATCAGCAGATGAACCAAGATAAGCAGTCTTTTAAAACTTAATTTTAAACCTAGGTAAACATCCTTTCCCTAACAGGCTGGCCACCTGCTAGAGGCCTTTTAAGACTTTAGGACCTAGAGATTTTAAAGTTAGTTTCTTTCAAATGTTAATAAGATTGGTATATCTTTAAATAAATATGCATTTTAATATTTGTATCATTTGCTTCATATGCCTTGCCTGTACTGTTTGGTCATTTATATCTTATTATATTCCATAGTTAAATTTCCTATTAAAATGTATTTACATTTAGGTTTTTGAGTATTTAATTCTGGTGGATTGGCTCTTCAAAACTTCTTTGGTTCCCACAGTGCCACTGGGGAGTCAACACCACCTACAAAATGGTTGACTGTTGCCACTTCTCACTGCTCAAAATCATGAATTGGGTCCCCAAAAACTTGTGAGATAATTAATGTTGGATTCATTGTTTTCTAAGCCTATAGCATAGCTCACTTTATCTGTTCAAGCTTTTCTCAGCAATTATAAAGGCATAAACCTTTTTTTTTTTTTTTAATGAAGGGTGATATTCTCATGTATTTTTTTTTTTTTTAATGAAGGGGGATATTTTCATGCAATCACATGATTCTAGAACCTGGGGTTTTTAAGAAAGCACCAAATACAAGATTTGAAGTTCAGTAAAACCTGTGTTTACTGGCATTTTAGTAACTGGCTTTTCTATTAACCAGAATTTCCAGTTGGCCAGCCGGACACTGGGGTTGGGGAGGGGAGAAGGGAGGAAAGCTCACATGCAGCTGCTGCCACCGCTGCCGCCACCCACCACCCTGCGCTGCTGCTGTTCCACATCCTGCCACCACCAGACACCCCCCCACTCTGCATCCAACCACTGCCACCCTCCTTCCTTCCCCCCTACCTTAAAAGCCAGAATAAGAGAGTAGATATTTAAAGGATCATTAAGGCCATTCTGAATAATTAGCAAGCAACATAACACAAGTTACTTAAGTACTATCCACAGCAGAGAAATAGCTACCAATATTTGCAAGCAACCAAAACCAAACCATTATAGCTAATGATCTTCCAAAAACTTTCAGGGTCACTTAATGCATGCCCATAAGATACAGGAAAATAAGACACAGGAAAATAAACACAATTTCACTAAACTAAAATTATTTGCTTCTAATTTTCCCTGTCCTTCTATTGCCTCATTCTCATTTCCTTCCATGCCTCTTTTACTCATTTTACTTGTCTTCATACTACTTCCTTTATTCCTTTCTAGGATTTCTTCTTCAAATCATTACCCTTTCTCTATTCTAGCCATGCATTTCCGCTTCTGTCTTTCAAAAAAGCAGCATCAGCTTGTCTTTGTGCATCACATTCATATTACCATTCTCTTTTTTCCAGCTTCCTCCCTTCTTCCCTATTTCCTATTTATTTGTTTCCCATATGCTCTACCTTGTTGTATAAGCTGTCCCCATTATTTCTCCCCATCTTCTCACCCCAACACCACAGGTATTTCTCCTTACTTGATCTCTCTATATACTTTTCATTCTCTCCCTTTGCTTTCCATCTGCCTTCTCACAGGTTATCTTTCCTATCTCCAGAGTTTGACTTATTTCTTACTCTCTTCTTTGAGAGAGGATCTGGGTCTTCTTCCTCTCCCAGGGCCTCAAAGCCTCTAATCCCTGAAGGAGCACTCCATGGTTCCCAGACATTAATGCTGATTAGAAGCTGTGTCTTATGCTGTTCTTCCAGGCTTGTACCCAAATTAATGAAGCCCTAAAATTTGGGGTGGCTTCCATCTACTCTGTTCTGGTTTAGTACGCTGGGAACGGCACAGATAAAAGGGTTGTGGTTATATGATGCACTTATTCAGTCCACTTCCCCTAGGTCTGCTTAGGAATTCAGCTCACCTTATGCCCTGAACCATTCTTTCTTTCGTTACAAAAATTCATTGCCCTCTGTCAGACTGAAGAAACATAAGCACTCCAAGAAGAATTTGTGTGCTTACCTGTAATTCCTTCTTAGGCTTCATGCTGTTGACAATTTGTTCTCAAATGGTTTTCAAATATCTGAAAGGCTGCCATAAAGAAGAGAGAGAACAGTTGTTCTCCCTTTCTGCAGTGTGCAGGACATAAAGCAATAGTTTTAAACTACAACAAAGCAGAGGCAAGGCCTTGCTACACCTTACACTGTAACGCACATAAATGTTAATCAGTTGAACGTTATTTGGCTTAGTGGAGCAGTCAGTCACACTTTATGGCAAACAACCTATTCTGAATGTCTCTCACCTGCACAGCTGTGACTTGCCACTAGAAACTTGGTAAGCAGGGCAGAACAAGGACCTGTATACATCCCCAGGTGGAGGTGGTATCCCTGGGGACCAGGATGCTGTCAGAAGCATCGCTGGCAACCCCAGGTGATTCCAGAACCTGATGCATACAGGGCCTGGGGCACCTGTAGCGGGGTGGGGGGTGCTTCTGACTGTGGGGGGCAACCCCAAGGTCAGGACAAGAAGTGGGGGATGGGGAACCCCCCCCTCCCAATCCAGCTCCATCCAGAACCTCTCCTCACAGCTGCACCTGAGCCCCCTGCCACCGGGGGGGGTGGGGCACACAGTGCCCATGCACTTGCCTTGGGGGAAGGGGGTGCCTGGCATGGTGGAACCCGGGTACAGCGGGAGGGGATGAAGGAAGGGAGCCTTTGAGCAGGGGATAGGGGGGAGACCTGAGGGAGCTGGGTCCTGGAGATCTACCCGAGACCCCAAGATTTCCTAGAGACCCCCCCAGGTTCTCCAGAGACCACCAGAATCCCCAGAGACCCCAAAACTCCTGAGATCCCCCAGAGAACCTGAGATCCTCAGGGCCCAGAGATGTTGAGACCCCCAGATCCCTGGGAGATCCATGGAGGCCCCCAGATTCCCCCCGCCTCCCACCCCCCACCAGACTCTAGCTAAAACCCCTGGTGCAGGGTCATGTGGGAGGCCACTGAAATCTGGAACCTCAGCTACTGAGACAGGAGCAGCCATGGTCAGGCTTGCCCAGCCTGGGTGTGCCCCCTTGGGTTTATCAACAAACACCTGGGGAGAGTAAGCAAGGGCCTGGGGTCTGCCATGCTCCCAGACACCCCCAGCCCATAAGGGATGCCTGGCACAAGGAAGAAGCCCCTGGCAGGAACCCTGCCCCATATCAAACACCTACCCCTGCCCTGTCTTGGGGCTGTGAGACTGCTGCTGCTCTCTGATTGCTGCTGCTGCAGGGCCAAGGTCAGGGGCTGTGACTACCTGATACTGGCAGGAAGCAGCAGTACCGCTACCCTCAGAGGTTTAGCATCATGTGCAGACTCCACTGCTGCTGGTTGTGCAGACTGTGCAGTTTGCATCATGTCCAGACTACACTGTTGCTCCACTCCTGCCCAACCCCTATCCTGGTGCAGTGAGAGGAGCAAAATGGTCTGGGCAGCAGTGGGAAGCACCATGACCCCACGGTGCTCCAGGCCACTACAGGTGCAAATTTAACAAGGTGTTCTGCCCATTATTACACATTTAAACTGTAGCTAGAAGTCTGGAACAGTTGAGTTTTTGGAAGGAAATAAAACAAACTGTCAAAAAGTAAATCAACAGGTTGAAAGGTTCATTTTTTAGTGAACTGCTTTGTATGAGAAATCCTACCAGGAAGCACATGATAAAGCTGCAGTCAGCACTTCCCCAGTTGGAAGGGCTGATTTGCCATGGGACAGTTATTTATTTCTAAGTTTCTCCATGATAGTGTTATAAAGGAGAATAATCAGGTGAGTGGTTAGCACTGAGGGTGGGGCAGCACCAGTAGCAGGCAAATTAAGAAGTCGTAAGAAATCTACTCCACAAAGAGGGACACCCTCTTCAAATATTTGCTATTCTGATGACCTTCAACTGTGTGTACGAAATTAACATTGTTAATTTTGCCACTAGGTCTATATTCCTTCTTAATGACTAAGATCAAAAGGCAGCCTCCCTTATTTATAGGCAACACAAACTTGTCATCTCTACCTAATTAGTCAAATAACCAGACAGCGCCATATTCATTTCTACATAACGACCTCCAGTGTAATCTGAATTTGAAAAAAAAATATTACTAGACTCCACTTTTCTGAGTATTTCCTTGTTTTACAAATCAGGGTCAAGTCAATGCATTTTTTCCAGTGTAGTCAGAGGCAAAACTCCCATTTGCCTTCTTTCAGATTTAGACCTAGCCCATGATGTCAGCTTAATCACTGTATGGCTGGCTAAGTCTACACTGACTCCCCATCACTTCCTTATTTCAAATGAATTCTGGACCAGGCCCCACAGCAGATATTTAGCAGATAGAAAATATACAAGCTGAGCACTTTTCTTTCTAGGTTTCAACATTACCCTAAATTTACTATAATTAGTGCAGTTTAGTCATTCTAACCTGGGAGAAATGGAGAAGGCAGAAGATAAAATACAGACCATATTTGTAATGTAGATGTTAAAGTGCATTGGTGTTTTTCATCCTCCTAAGTGCTGCCCTGAATGTCTTCAATATTTCAAGTTCTCTCTTCAAAATTGCATCAGACATCTGGGATAGCTGACTGTTCTTGTTAATTAATTCTTATATTTAGTGCTCTGCTGTTGTCACCATTTGTTCATGGGCTTTTCTTTTGATTATTATCATAATATTTGTTTATCTGACTAAATAAAGCAAACAATAACATTTTGAAGTGCAGAACAGTAAATGGAGCTTCCAGCCTGGGCGGAAAAGCATACATGAAAGTCTCTTTAGGAAAACATGTCCCTGCCAAACCACACGCAGGGATGAATCTAAATGAGTGAATTTAGGTAATTAACATGCAGCCAAGCCAAAGAAATACAGCAGGAGAGAGCTGCCAAACACCAATTACCTGTATAACTAAAAAATACGGACAACAAGAATTCCCCAAAGCCTATATATCAAAGCCCTTTCTTCTATTATCAAAGCCTCTTTGACTTGTGGCCAAGAGTTGAGAAGGAGGGTAGTAATGGCTAGCAAATAAAGGCCACCCCAATTTCAGCCCAGACCTCGAAGCCAAATCTGAACCTTCTTGTAAGGTTTATAAAGTTACAAAGTGCTCAGTGTGCTTCAGTCTCGGAGCCGGACATGGGTCCAAAGCAAGCATTGGACAATGTTAGCACCAGACAAGCACACAGCTCCTTGGAATTCAATTATTGGATCCTCTCTGCCAAGTTATAGCAAGTTTGTCTGATGGGAAGCTGCCTAGTGAGCTTCCCATTAGACAAGAACTCTTTTAATAGAGAGTCTAGGAATACTATAAATTTGTTTATTTACATGAAAGCAGTTCTAGAAACAGAATTAACCATAAGTTGTATGCAGACAATCCTTGCTTTCAGGAAGCTCAGCCCAAACTACAACACCAGAGTCCAGGGAAGAACTCTGCCCCAAGAAAGAACTCTAAAGTAATCAAAGAGACTGTACCTGCAGGGAAACCCATAAGAGCAAACCAACACAGCATTTTTTCCATAATAACAAATGTATTCACATATTAAAGGAAACAAAAAGACCTGTTCTTTCTGTAACAGTGCTATCAGATCAACTGTGCCTTAATATTACCCATTTGGGTGGATAATGTACTACAGGATCTGAATTTCCCTCTTGATTTTGTAAATTAATAAGATCAAATTCTTCTCCTGACTTCTTCATATAGTGGCAGCCTATAAGATGCCAGTAATCCTTTATACTACTTTTCAAAGGGATTTATAAATATTAGAAGTAGTCTCAGACAGAAGGGTAGATCTGGGGTGTGGTGCAGCGGTGCAATTTCACCCCATTTCAATTCTTGCTCCACCCAAACTTTAACTACCTGGGAGGGGCAGCAGCATTTGTATTCAGGAAGTGCTGAGAAAGTCAACTGACTCATTGACATTTCTCCGATTCCTGCTAATCTCTTCCCACTCCACAAGTGTTAATGACCCTCTATCTTTTTTTAATGATTTTGCTGTTCTACTATTCAAACCATGCTTTCTTCTGCAATTTTGCTGTCTGTTAACCATTCCTGGTATTCTCTCTCTTCTATTTCACATCCGTGCAGACTGTTTCTAGCTCTAACTAAAAAAAACCTATTCAGGCATGGTAAAATTAACTAAGATGGGGAAATGACTAACAGTGAAGTATTGGAGGCGCTGTCAAGATGTTCAAGAAGGCTAGATTTTGTTTCATGAATCTGAATAAGGGATGTACAACTATGATGACTACAAGACTAATGGCACTATATCTTTTGACTATTTTCAGCCTAATTTGTTTTGTTTTTCTTTAATTTTATATATAATCTAGCAAATTAGTGCACATTCCAATACTTCTATTTCTTCTTGCTTTGATCTTAAATTGAATAATATATTGTTAGTCCCCTAGCATATTAGTAAATTATTTAATTTTTCTTTAACTGGAGAAAATTGTGTGTTATGTTATGTGGGGGAGAGAAGAGCCCCAGAGAAGTAAAATGGCCCCACCTGTATTGCAAAGACCACCGCAGGGCTCCTTCTTCACCTGGTGTTTCAGGAGGGGAGGGGGAGTCAGCCGGAATGCCAGGATAAAAGGAGACGTGGGGCAGGCAAAAGGGGGACACAGGAAACCGGAAGAGACTGACTCAGGCAGCAAGATGGCAGAGAGAGCCAGAGGTGCTAAGGAAGCAAGGGAGATCGGGCTTAAGGGAAGCAACTCTGTGGAGGAAGCTGCGGGGGAAGAGAGCCCTGAAGGAAATGCCCGAAGAGAAATAGAAACTGCTGGGAGGCAGTTAGAAAGTATCATAAAGACCCTAATAGCAGGGCTGAAGAAAAAGGGTACCACAAAGTTGGGACTATAAGGGCAGAAGAAGTGCCAGATTGTTTTTTTTGTTCTCCTTTTCATTGGGGTGCGAGGAAAGTCACCCCAGAAAGTGTGTTTACAGCTATCAGGACAATAAACCAGGAAGAAGACTTGCTAGGATTACTGGCAGGTCTGTGCCAGGTTCCAGCCGGGCGAGGTACAACCGGGCCCATCAGGGATACTAATTGGCCAGACCTAGAGACCCAAGGAGTATTTTTTTGTACTGCTCAAAGGCAGATTGCAGAGACAACTGAATTACCACCCAGTGGAACAGGCGAGGGTGTAGGGGTCGGTGGAGCCCTCCCTACACTAAGACAAATTGCAAGAGCCAAAGCATCAAGACCCACACACCCTGGCATCCTATTTTCTCCCATAATAACAAGTCATGGCAGGTGAGATCACAGGTGTGGGAGGGGCCAGCAAGATGTCGCGGTGGACTTCGGCTTGTTAGCTGAGGTGCTAAAGTTGTCTTGGTGTATTAGATAAAGAAAAAAAAAAGCTGCTCACACAAGTGATTGATGAAACCTAGATTGATAGAGACAAGCCTCTAGCACAGATAGGGGAGGGACTTTTGGGGTGAAAGCCCACTATTGGACATATTTTGGTGCACTGGCTGGGAAAGTCGGCAGCTGCAACCTTCTCCAACAAGTATTGAATGGAACACCAACCAAGTACGGTGGTGCCTGATACCCTCCAACAGACTTTGAATCTGATAGCTCAATTGCTCCAGCAGCAACAACAGCAGGCAGCAAGACAGACAAAGGTAGAAGAGTATCTGATACAGCAACAGGTGTGGGCACACAGGCAATTTCTAGATGTAAAGATGCCAAAGATGACAAAAGATGATCAGAAGGCATTCTTGGAGATATTCAAGAGGGCAGCCATAGCTTCCGGACTAAAAAAGGTGAGATGGACGGGACAGTTGGGCCTGTCCTACCAGGAGGACTCCCCGGTGGCCTACCGTGCCATGACTTAGAGAGATACACAGGATTATGACAAGGTGAAAAAAGAAATACTGTTGAGACTCAATATAACCCCAGAGAGAGACGGATAGGCATTCGGGGGAAAGAAGAGGAAAGAAGAAAAGGTACCCTGAGTTCTATGGCAGTGCCTGGCAGACCTGCTAGACAAATGGCTGAAATCTGTGATCAGATACTACTAGAGCAGTTCCTCGCAGACCTGGAAGACAATACCCAGAGGTGGGTTCGGTGCTACTTCCAAAATCATCCCTCAAGGCCCTTCAGTTGGCAGAGGACTTTGATACAGCACAGGGGGAGCTCAGCCGGGACAAAAGCACCAGGGGAGCTGGGACCAATTATGCCCAAGAGACAGAGCACAAAACTGAAGGAGAGGGCCGTGAGATTAAGAGGGGAAACCCCGCAGGAGTAGTGTGCTTCAACTGCAGTAGATATGGTCACGTAGCCAGAGAGTGTCCCTGCGGCCTGCGGGTGACTACGAGACTGAATGAATCCAAGGAAGAATCTAAAATCAGTTGAATGGGTCCAAGAGAGAGCCATGAGGTGGAGATGATGGACTGTAGCATTGGAGATAGCATGGCAGAGACCCTACAACCTTTGCCTGAGGTAACAGTGCTAGTGGCTGGCCGGCCAGTATGAGCTGTAGTAGATACAGGATGTGCTCAATCCATTGTAAGGCCATCCCTGATATCTTGGGAACATGCACCAAGGTGTGCAGGACTGAAGGTGGTTTGCTTACATAGGCAGAAGGGCCCACTATGAATGTCAGCTTTTAGAGTTACAGGTGCAGGGGGTCAGTAGGAAAATACCAGTAGGACTAGAGGAAGGGATTTTATATCCCATGTTATTAGGCAGGGACTGGCCAGAAATTTAAGAATTACTAGCGTCACTCCAGCCCCACAAGGGAGTTAAGGAGGGATTATTGGGTGTAAATATAGGGAATGAAGAAGAGCTGGATTTAGAGGGTCTGACTAATAGCAGTCAATTCCAAGAGGCCCAAGAAACTGACGAGGAACTCCGAGCAGTGCGGGAGGCGGACCTAGCAAAACAGGAAAAACAGGTAATGCACCCCAAATGCAATAATCACTAATGCACCCTGAATGCAAGTACCACGGTGTGACTTGTGTGGTGGGTTAATGTATCAGAGTAAGAGGGGTAAAGCTGAGGGAGAGGAGGTCGCTCAGTTGATCATACCTAGAGCTTATAGAGTACAACTACTTCAGCTAGCTCATAGGAACCCGTTAGGGGGACATGTCACGGCGAGGTCCTGCAGGAGGGCCGTGATCTCCTTGAGGCCCCCTCTCCATGTCAAGTCGGCCCAAGGACACCCTCTATTCTCGCCTGCCACATCTTTGATCTTAAGTTAAGTTGGGAGGCTGCCTTATGCCCCCTTGGACACGTAGACTCCTGGACCCCTCGTGGGTCTTGTCCAGCACAAAGGGGTGCTTCGGGGCACCCTAGCCTTATGGGCTACGCGTGGCTCCAACCACCCCTGATACCACGCCCCAAGCCTCGCAGATGGGATAGACGTTGGTGTGTCTCTCTACATACACTGACGCCCCCTCCTGGGGCTCTCCTTGCACACTCCAGGCCTTCGCTGCACCGGGGGTCAGTAGGAAAATACCAGTTGTACTGTTGCCCCCTGTCTGGGCCTTTTCAATAGTGCCCCCTCCTGGGGCCTGCTATGCCCTTACTGGGGCTTCTTGATAATGCCCCCCTTTCTGGGGCTCTCTCGGCACCCACACTCGGGCTTCTAAAATGCCGTCCCCCCTTTCTGGGGCTCTCTCTGCGCCCACACTCGGGCTTCTAAAGTATTGCCCCCTTCCTGGGGTTCGTCACACCCGCACTGGGCTTTTCAATGCTGTCGCCCTCTCTCGGGGCCTTCTCAATAGTGTCCCCTCCCTGGGGCTTGTCATACCCACACTTGGGCTTCTAAAATATTGCCCCCTTCCTGGGGCCATCACGCCCACACTGGGGCTTCTCAATAGTTGCCCCAGTCTGGGGCTTGCTACGCCCGTACTGGGCTTCTTAAAAAGGCTGCCCCTTCCTGGGGCTCGTTGTGCCCAACTTGGGCTTCTCAAAGTTGCCCCTCTCTAAGGTTTGCTAAGCCCGCACTGGGGCTTCTCAATATTTGCCCCGCTCTGGGGCTTGCTACGCCTGCACGGGGCTTCTTAAAAAGGCTGCCCCTTCCTGGGGCTTGTTGTGCCCAACTTGGGCTTCTCAATGCTGTCGCCCTCTCTCGGGGCCTACTCAATAGTGCCCCCTCCCTGGGGCTCGTCGTACCCACACTTGGGCTTCTAAAATATTGCCCCCTTCCTGGGGCCCGTCACTCCCGCACTGGGGCTTCTCAATAGTTGCCTCGCTCTGGGGCTTGCTACACCCATACTGGGCTTCTTAAAAAGGCTGCCCCTTCCTGGGGCTCGTTGTGCCCAACTTGGGCTTCTCAAA